>NW_028261389.1:35640260-35812760 GCF_051295495.1 Thamnophis sirtalis | reverse complement strand
GACTTGAGGCTGTAATTGCTGTCAAAGGTTGTTAAACAAAGTACTGAGTGGAGGATCTAAATACTTATGCCAATGTGATATCTCAGTTTTTTCTTTTTAATAAATTTACAGACATTTCTAAAATTATGTTTTCACTTTGTCATTATTAAGTTGTTGGTTGTTGTTTCCTTATGCTGCTGCATCCTCAGCTCCTAAGTAAGCTGGTGGGAAGGGGCTGAAAAGGAGCAATCTTAGTAGCTGCGAAAATGAATGTGTGTTCTTGTTTGTTGCAATGATTGTTGGCCAAGCAGGGATAACAATAGCCAGGAAACAGTTGAAGACTGGGAAATTGACCCCTTGTCAATCAACAGGAGTGCTGATTTACCACCAGTTTACCAGGTACTTAGGAGCTAAGAGTGCAGCTGCACAAGGAAACAATGAATGACTTAATATCTGGCCATCAGCACTCCAATTAACAACTAAAATACACACACAATTAATCACTATAAAAATACTATGCACTAAACAGCCCAGTGCACACATAGAGAGAGAAGTTCCCTGAGGATGGGCACCAGTACAAGTCCAAAAGATGGAAGGCTAAATATCTGATCCCAGTGACCGACTCAGATTGGATCCTTTTTAGTTTCTACATAGAATTTCCCACTGAAAACCCCACAATAGTGAGAATGTTTAATGCTTATAGGGGGTGTTGATACCATCATCATTGTTGTGGCCACCACCATCATCATCATACATGGTAAGTCAAAAATAGTCATTAACTATTTTAGGCAGTCAGAGCATGCTTAAGTTTGAGAACGTCAATATTTAAATTATTAAGCGTTTATGATAAATTTGATAAAAGGAGACTGCTTGAATTCATATAGCTTTCTGCATCTATTACTTAGTATCTGTTTACTTTTACATCTTACTGAGTTTATTGCCTTTTCTATTGATTCGGAGAAAAGTTGGAATATAAATGTGAGGTTTAGTGACAATCATAGCAGGATCTAAGTCTCCATTCAATGTTTCTGGGGTCAGAAGAAATAAATCAATGGCAAAATATGACACTAAACCCTAATAAAAATGAGGTGAAGAGGGTAACAATGAAACCAATTTCAAAATCGAATTGCTGCAGCAGAAGACACACAATCTGCTAATATTTCAGTAAGAGAAAAGCAGGGTATATTTTCCATTTATTTATTTATGTCATCTCGTAAGCAAAGAAATGCACATCAATGGTTAGGAAATATTTCTTTATTTGACCAACATTATTAAATACTAAAAAGAAAAATGCAGTCAGCAGATGAGGATGACAAAAGATTGTAAATATAGCTTGCAATGCAGCAACAGTGAAAGAGCCAGGGAACATAAGAGATGGGGAAGGGAGGGTGAATTGTGCATATAGCAATTGAAAAAGGGCTCCCAATTGGCACTTCTATATTTAGAAACTCAATGGATCATTTAGCATTAACATCAATCAGTGTTGTAGAATAGTGCCCTGCACGTTTTAGATCAATGCTCAATCGTATTACAACAGGATGAATCACTAACTGCATTTAAAAGCAACAATTGGAAATTGATATATCATTCAATATCTAAAATTTATTTATTTGTACTTCATATTTCTTAACCGCCTATCTCCCTCAGAAAATGAAGTTGTGTATCCTGTCTTTTCCTGCTTCTACAGCTGTGACTGATAGAACTTGGGAATCCTGTTGCCAATGTGCAAAAGCACTCTGCTCACAGTGGAAGTTTGCTTCTGTCTGTAATGGTGGCCTCAGAGCTGAGATTAAACTATTGTACAGGCACCTTGTAGTAGGCAGGACAGGAGGTTCAGCTGGGCAGCCCAAAGGAGCTACACCCTTTCCTTTATTGTCCCAAGCAATATCTTTTGTTGCCATTACACTGCACTTTCATATTTTGCTTAAGTATAATGGTGTAACTGTGCACTATTAAATCCTGGTTGTGCACAGTAATAAAATACATACAGCAAACAGCAATCTTATCACTATGATGTGTAAGGAAAAATACACACTTGTCCTAAAGGAAAGAATAATGAAACAGAATAGAAATGATAAGAATCAATAAATATTAATAAAACTCATATTGATCACTGAAACAGAATATTGACAATGATTCAAAATGCAAATCTAATTGAACTATGTGTGATGCACAGTCCTTATACTATTTAATTGCTCACCACCACAACCTGGATGTAATTCTATTAAACACTCTTGCAACTCACTATCCCTTTTGAGGTTTATAGCTTACATTAGTATTGTCAAATGAAGTAAGTAAGACAGTTCTCTATTTCCCTGTCTCAGTTTTTTTGGTTTCTGCTTTCCACAACATCCTGTCTCATCACTCAAGCATTCAAATATGAGGCAGAAGGCTGTTCTATTTACTGTTTGCAGGGAACAAGTATATATACATTTTTACTTCTAATGCAACAGTGATGGGTATTGTCCTGACAACAAAACCAGTAGTAAATTTGAATCAGCTAAGGTCATAAAGTTTGGGCTTCAAAAACCCAGACAACTGCTAGATGGCAACAAAGAAAATCAACTAATTTTCTTGTTGCCATTGGGGGGGGGTCACCTCAATATAGCCCACGGCCATCTCACCCCCCACTCGTAATGACTATTCTTGTCTATTTCTTATTCCTTTTCTATAAAAAACTTCATATTTAAAGTGGCAGGTAAGTTTAAAAGTATCTACAGACTATGTTATGAATTACATATTTGACCTAAATCATCCTTTGAATATTTTTGCATTTTCATTTGTGAGGTCTATGAAATGCAGCTATAAGTTGCTTCCGTAGAGCATTTTTTCTTTCTCGTATTTCTCTAAAATAGTTTTAAGTGACTCATGTAATTTTCAGAATACTAGAAATCCTCTGAAAAATGCATGAACAAATCAGTCTTCTTCCAAAGGAGTATATAAACAAATAAACAAAGTTTATGCGGTCAGAAAAATCTCTACATCTTCATTTCACAAACATTTAATAACACTAGGGCCCTTTACTAACTACATTTTTGAAAAAAAAGAGAGTTGTTTACAGAAACCTAATATTCCACCAATATTTAAAAATCCTATTGACATCTGTAAAGGTGGCACAATAGTTCAACACTCTGAAATTAACTTTCCCTAGCACTGCTAACCAGTAGTGGCTAAAGACTGCTGTAGCCCCTGAAGTATAGAAAATGGGCCCATCAAATTAAAGTAAAACGTGCATGTGTGTGTATGTGTAGCCTTTGAGCCATTCAGAACAACTCTCTAAGGATTAGATTTAATGATTACATGACTATCTAAATGTCAAAGTTGGATTGTAGTTATCCAGTCATCAGCAGTTGGAAATAGAAATCAGGATCCAAGGTCAAACTAGAAGACAGAATCAAAGACCAGAAAACATAAGAGAAACTGGAACTTGTTTATCCCAGTAAAATTCCACTTTATCAGGAAGACTTTTTATGCTCTTTCCTGCTTGGAAAGAGCCAAGAACCAATGTGAACCAAAGACAGTTCACTGAAAAGCTGTAAAGATAAGATTTACTACATAGGGCAGTTCCTAATACTTATTTCTTAATATTATATCAAAGATTCTTTTATTACATTTTCATTTTCCTTTATACAATCACTTAAATACTGTGCAGTAAAAAAAAAAAGAAGAAGCAATAAACAACTCATAACACTTCTATCCTACATACACCCTTCCTTCTACCCCTCCAACTTTCATTTCTCCCTTCCAACAATCCCCTCTTCTACTTCCCCTCCCCCTCAGCCATTCCTTTCTCCCCTTCCCACCATCTCACCCTCCTTACATTCCCTTCTCACTCCCTCTTAATTCCCCCCTCTTCTTTCCCTCTACACCTCGCTTCGGTGTATTTCTAGTATTCATTGGTCTATTTGTTTTGTACTAAAACAAAAGAAAAATAAAAGGAAAAGAAAAAAGAAAAGAAAAAAAAGAAAAAAAAGCAACAGTATCCAAGTGCATTCATTGTTCTGAAAATTGAGTCTATATTCTCTTATTTCTTAATATTAATAGCTGCTAACAATTAGGAGAAAAGTGATATCTCCTTGAATATCTTAATATCTGAAGTTAAAACCACATTTCTTGGGTACTCATATTTGAATTGGACATTTCTTTTTGTTTTCAAGGTATAATTTATTTATTTATTTTATTTATTTAGTTTGTCAAACATGTAAAAAAATAACAGGTATAAGTATAAATGTAAATATGAACACAGTAAATGGCTACAAATAAATGGAGACAGTAGGACAGGGATGGTAGGCAAGCTTATGCACACTCCTTACAGACCTCTTAGGAATGGGGTGAGGTCAACAGTAGACAGTTTTAAGTTAAAATTATGGGGGTTTGGTGATGTCACAATAGAGTCAGATAGTGCATTCCAGGCATTGACCACTCTGTTGCTGAAGTTGTATTTTCTGCAATCGAGTTTGAAGCAGTTTACCTTGAGTTCGTATCTATCGTTTGTTCATGTATTATTGTGGTTGAAGCTGAAGTAGTCATTGATGGGTAGGATGTTGTAGTAGATAATTTTGTGTATTACACTTAGGTCAGACTGTAGGCGGCATAGTTCTAGGTTCTCTATGCCCAAAATTTCAAGCCTGATGGCATAGGATATTCTGTTGTGAATAGAGAAGTGGAGTACTCTTCTTGTGAAATACCTCTGGACTCTCTCAATTGTATTAATATCCGAACATATACAGAAAAACCTCTTTGTATTTACTCAGGAGTAAGTCTTACTGAACTTTTTCTTGAAAAACTGTGTCTTCAACTTTGCATTGTAATTAAACATAAAATGTATGGAAACAGAATAATTTAGAGCACATAGCAGGGATGGGTGCTGTGACCTTCCTATTGTTTTTACAACTGTAAGCAGTGGTAACTGGAATTTGTAGCAGCAACAGACTGAAAGAGATACTTCCATAACATCTGGAAGATTATAAATACTCAGTCCCTTACATGAAACATAGAGAAAGGGCATATAAGTACATTAGCTTGAGCTCTCATACATCTAAACATATGTTCCTCAGTTTTTACTATTTGATGTAGTTTGATTTGATGTTTGGTAATTAGTGATTGTTACTTTTGTAATTATTATTACATTTTTATTCTTTTTTTAAGTTGGTCATCCAATAGTAATTGTGTCCTATTAATTAATAGAATTTCATCTTAATTTTCTTTTGTAAAAGGCTAACTAAACAGTTATTAAAAATAATATCTTCAACTCTTGTAAAATACTGATATTTAAAGTAGGCAGATGAAATGCCATTCAGTCTTAGGCTATATACCGATTATTTTTAAGATATTGCTTATATACCATTTTTAAAAGAACTATAGGAATTGATACTCCAAATCTAACTTTGAGCTTAATACTAAATCCAATAGTTATGTGCATAACAAAATTATTGACTTATTGCAACTTTATTATTGCAATAATTATTGCAATTTTATTCCACAATAAAGTACTGGTTTGTTTATTCAGATACACGTTGGAACCTCCAATGGTGTGGCAGAGGCCTATGCAGTCTACAGACTATGAATGCCCAGAACATGGTATTATATTAAATATTATAACATATTACCTGCAAACATAAACATATTTTATTGCTTAAATTAGTGAGTCCTTAGAACATTATGGAGATTGGCACTGTGTTTATATGGCATTGAATATGTTGCTGTTATTTAGTTGTTATGCTGTTATGTCTCACATTGTATGCTGATCTTTGATTATAATGATTTTTTTATTTTTAAACAAACTATTCATGGAAAGTGCCTACTGCCTGAAGCTATAATTTTAGCAGATTTACAGGTACCGTGTTTGTGATACAAGGAATAAGAGACACAATCGGCTCAGCAGAGCTTTCAGAGTACATTACACAACCTATAATTCAGTTGAAGTAGTGCCAGGAATCCTTTATAATATATACACTATACAAAATTCTCTGATTTGTGCTGGCAGGAAGTTTCTGGAAATTGTAATGAAACCTTCACCAAGCTTCCATTTGACTGAGAACACCAAAATAACTTTAGTATGGATGAGCTTTATATTTGGCCATTAGAGAAAAGTTAAAATATGTGGTTAAAGAGAATAAACAAAACAATTTATCTCTTTCTGTTGATTCTCACTGTAACACTCTTTGTTTCATGGTGTTTTTAATAACACTGAATGATGTAACTAAATTCTTAGTATAAGAAATATGAAAGAATCCCTAAGAATTCTATGACTTGATATTGTATTTCATAGGGCCATTTGTTTTTTAGCTAATAGTTGTTCTGAAGCATTCACAGAACTCACTTCACAGGAACATTTATATATAAATCAGTTTGCCAATGAATAGCCTATGTCATACTATGGAGTACGTGAAATCAAACTCCTTTGTTCCATGCGAGCTAAAAATGCTTTGTAGAATTTACCTAACTGTACATAAAGAAAGAAACAATAATTGAAAGAGGGAGAAGTGATAGTGATCTTTTCATTGAAAAATATGTCTTCTAAAAAAGGAAACAGAGAGACCACTGTTCTCACAATTTGCAATTTTCTTACATAATTTGAGATACATGGGTGGATAGAATGTTAAATTTAATACAAACCACATAAATGAGGAACAGATTTTAACTCCAGTATGTCAAGATGGGTGAAACCTTAACCCTGCCAGTTGTTGCATTTTTCCCCTCCAAAATAAAATGTTGCAGAGACAAAATGGCCATTTATCTCTGCCTCTTTTTGGCAGTTAAATGTTTTTGATGTTTCCTGATGCTGCTTAAATAAAAATTAAACTATATTTTTGTTAGCCTAAATGAGTAGCCTAAATGCTTGTTCTGTTATAGGGATTGACGGGAAATACTTTGGGCGCAAACAAAACTATTAATAATCTATTTGGTTACTCAAAGTTGACACTAAATTGATGTCATATAATCAATCAATCAATTAATTTTCCAACAGGAAGACCATGCCTGGAAAGATTCCATCTTCCTAGTGAAGAGAGGGCAGAAAAACATCCAAGAAGATCAAAGTTTTGTCAGCTATTGCCAGCTAAATATTATCTAAAGAACTTGATTAAATCAATGTGGAATTGTGAAGTTACACATAAAGCTAAATACCAAAATAGACACACAAATTATGATATTGAAATAAGCTTCAATCCTCCGAAAAGAATGGAGTCGGGTGGCGTGGGGTAGATGGAAGGGTAGTGAAAGTTCAATTAGATTACCTTGATCCAGAATGTAAGCTGATTTTTGTATAAATTGTTATTTGAATACAAGGTTAAGAAAGATTATCTGGAGAGTCTACACGAGAGTGGAGTAAATATGAGAGGAGGAATGGATGAGGATAAAATATATATGCAGACACGGGTAAAGGCAGGATGGGAGGTATAAAATTTATATGCGGAAGCAGGTAAAGACATTGTTTAAGATTTTAAAAATAATGAGAAGCTGAGTTTAATGTTAGAGAGTTTATTGACTTCTCTTTCTTGGGGGGGGGTTCCCCCCCTTTTTTTCTCTTTTTATTATTCTTTTCTTTTTTGTTCTTTTTTCTTTTTTTCTTTTTTATTATTTTGTAACTTCTAATCTATTTGGTTTCAATATACTCCAGACTTTGCTTGATAAAGAACGATGCCGGGAATGGGATCTGGGAAGTCGGAAGGGGGTCAGGGAGCGGGGTTCAGGGGGTGGGTGGGGGGGAGGGTGGAAATATAGACTCAATTTTCAGAACAATGAATGCACTTGGATACTGTTGCTTTTTTTCTTTTTTTTTCTTTTCTTCTTTCTTTTCCTTTTATTTTTCTTTTGTTTTAGTACAAAACAAATAGACCAATGAATACTAGAAATACACCGAAGCGAGGTGTAGAGGGAAAGAAGAGGGGGGAATTAAGAGGGAGTGAGAAGGGAATGTAAAGAGGGTGAGATGGTGGGAAGGGGAGAAAGGAATGGCTGAGGGGGAATAAAAAAAAGAAAAAAAGAAATAAGCTTCATTAGTGTAATCAGAGAAATAGTGAATCATTGAACAGTACAATAATTAAAGTCATACAATGATTCACTGTTTATACTATATTCCAATCATTTTAGGTCAGTTGTTAATGGAGAAGGAAGGACAGGATCTGAAAAAT
The DNA here is from genome assembly GCF_051295495.1 of Thamnophis sirtalis. Taxonomy (NCBI): domain Eukaryota; kingdom Metazoa; phylum Chordata; class Lepidosauria; order Squamata; family Natricidae; genus Thamnophis; species Thamnophis sirtalis. The sequence continues at coordinate 35,804,646 of NW_028261389.1, read as the reverse complement.
CTGTATATATGCTTTGACTGTATGGCATTTATAGAACTATCTCAAAGGCAAAGTCTTAGAGAAATGGAAATGTATGTTCTAGCAGTATTACAAATTAAATCATCATCACAATCCTCCCGTGTTTCCCATGAGAAGCTCCACTGGCTATTGGTAAACTTCCGTGTGCAGTTCAAGATCGTGGTTATTGCCTATAGATCCATATTTCATTTCAGCATGTTGTTCAAGATAGATTCTTGAATTAAAGAACTAAACAGGATGCATTTCAGACCTACACATTTAAATTCTGTTGCTGCTACATGGATGACACATTTGTCATCATTAAGAGAAATGCACTTAAAGACTTCCATACCATACTGAACTCTATCTTTCTGGATATACAGTTCACAATGGAGGAAGAAACAGCAAAGCTTTTTTAGATGTACTTGTCAACAGATAAGAGGATATAAGCTTAGAAACCATAGTTTATCACAAGTCACCAACACTCCAACCATTCTGAATTTCAACAGCAACTATCCACTGTCAAACAAAATGAGTTGCATCAGAACCAGTGGTGGGATTCAAATAATTTAACAACTGGTTCTCTGCCCTAATGACCATCTAGGCAGGTGGGGCTCAGTGGTCATGTGACTGGGTGGGCGTGGCCAACTCAAGGTGACTCAGGTCGATGGGTGCTTCACCTTAGCTGTTACAATGTAATAAGGGTTAACCGGAGAGGCAGTTTCTGTAAGCAGGTCAATAAAGATTAGGCTAGAAACAACACTAGAATGTTTCCTTCCTGCCTTTCTTACAGGATTAGCCCTGTAAAGTGGAAAAAAACAAAAGGAGATTTCGTCCAACAATCGGTTCTCTGAACTACTTAGAAAGTTACCAACCGGTTCTCCCGAATAGGTGCGAACTGGCTGAATCCCACCACTGATCAGAACACTATATGGTAGGGTGAGTACCCACTGTAGTACCCAGCAAGCCAAACAGTTGGAGAATAGGTACCTGCGTGAACAATTCAAGCAGAATGAGTACCCACAATCATTCATCACAGGATATCTGCGCAACACAGTGGAGATAGAAAAGAAGAAACAAGATACAAGACCAATCACATGGCACACTCTGCCATATATCAAAAACATTTTGGAAGCTGTAGAATGCAGCTTCCGAAATCTGCAAGTGGACATCATACAGCACCCATAGGACAAATTATGCATTGTAAAGATTGCTTGGAGGTGGGGGATATTTCCAATGTAATCTACCAAATCCTCTGCATGGATTGTCCCTGTATAGGACAGATGGGCAGGAAGCTAACCACTAGATTACAAGAACACAAGTAAGCAGTCAGACAAGGAAACCCAAACTCATTGGTAGCTTCACACTGCAATGAACAAAGACACACAGTCAACATTGCAGCTACTAAGATTGTTGGATGAGCAGGCACAAAAACAGCCAGGGAAGTGTTTGAAGCCTGGGAAACAGGCCCCTTGTCAGTCAATAGGAGTGCTGATTTACCACCAGCATATCAAGTACTTAGAAGGTGAGGGCTGGGCAGCCCAAGAAAATGACAGCCAGCAACTTAAAAACCAGCCATCAACACAACTCAAACAGCATCTAAAAAGCCACAGACAACAGGCACTATATAAATAACACAGAGAGAATAGCACACACTCTGCTAGAAGACGTTCCTGAAGATGGGATCCAGCATAAGTCTGAAAGCTCAGAAGACAAAAACCTCTGGTCCTGATGACTGACCCAGATTGGATCCTGCAGCATTAGCAATAGCAATAGCAATAGCAGTAGACTTATATACCGCTTCATAGGCCTTTCAGGTCTCTCTAAGCGGTTTACAGAGAGTCAGCATATTGCCCCCAACAATCTGGGTCCTCATTTTACCCACCTCAGAAGGATGGAAGGCTGAGTCAACCCTGAGCCGGTGAGATTTGAACTGCTGACCTGCTGATCTAGCAGTAGCCTGCAGTGCTGCATTTAACCACTGCGCCACCTTGGCTTATCCTGGGAAACATATTCACTTTGATCTGGAAGATGGATTCTGTCCATCCAATGTATGCAAGCACTTTGATCTGGAAGATAGAGTCTGTCTATCCAATGCATGCGAGCAAAGTGTGCCTTTTTGAAGTCCCTTTTTTTGGAGATATTTCACAGAAAAGCGACATAGAATCTAGAATTGCCTGTTCTCTGTAGGATCTCTCTTTCCTGTTGACACCACGTACCCAAAGTGGTCCTTTCCATCCCGATTTTCCCAACACTTGTTATATCCTTTTTACTTTAGAAGATCTTTTTTGGGGTGGGGGGGGGTCGGGGGTGGGGAGGAATATCTGTGTAAAGTCTGGGATTATGCATAGTATTGTTTTATAAGTACTATTGTATTATAATTTTTGTAGATTATGTATAAAATAATTGAAATGGTATAAAAGTTTTACAAATAAAATATGTAATAAAAATTCATAGTTTATAACAGTTTCCAGCAAATATTACTGAACTTAAATATTAAAACTTTAAAAAATGGGTTTCAATTGCCCTTATCTTCATTCAATATTAACTGCATGACAAATCTGAACTTTTAAGAACAAATTATTTTGAATTTATGGGAGTGCATTGAAAGGTCATTTCGCTTGTTACAGTAATGACAACGGATGTGCAAATTTCTCTAGTTTTGTCATATAAACTAGCCTAGAAAATTTCTCTCAACTGAAACATTTAAACAAGTAATTCACCATCTAAAGCAGTGTTTCTCAACCTTGGCAACTTGAAGATGTCCGGACTTCAACTCCCAGAATTCCCCAGCCAGCATTCGCTGGCTGGGGAATTCTGGGAGTTGAAGTCCGGACATCTTCAAGTTGCCAAGGTTGAGAAACACTGATCTAAAGTAATAATATCTGGTCTTGAAAAGTGTTAATTGTGTGGAATTAGCCGGAATATCTTTTCTTCAGCCATTATTAGGGCAGAAGTGTTTGATCGGCCGTTATTTAATTCTACTCATTTCTAGGGTAAACAATCAAGCAATCCAGAATTCCAAAGGCTAGGTTTACCATCTACCTACTTTCTGAGCTATATTGTGCAAAGACCATCAACAAAACATCTGTGATTGAACTCTTGCCTCACTGAACATACTTTCTCATTACATTACATTGCATTGGCACTTGGTGCTGCTCTTGTTGGTCCAAATCACTCATGTAAATCTAATTCCTGAAATGGAAAAATATTCTACTCTGTTCAAATGCCAAGAACACTGATGAAAGAATGGTGGCGCAGAGCCCAGTTAGCTACCAAAAAGTTCAAACAATTTGGTGCTATCCATTAGCCTTGTAGCCTGAGAATTTGAAGAGCTGAAATCCACATCAGTTGAAGGGTACCAGATAAAACGAAGATGGACAAATAAAATGGGGAATTTTTTCCCAGCAGGATTCTACATATTGCAACACTGCAACCTTTCAACATGTAATTTGCAAAGAAAATATGTACAGTAATCACTTCTTAAAATTGCATTTTATCATAATACAGTATACATAAATTACCTTATATAATACCTTCTCCATACTGTGAAAGAGACCTTTTTTCCTGGTCATACTTAATGTCTTGCCACTTTTAGAAAGGGTTATAATGATGTGCCCATCTGTAAGAGGACAATACATTCCCCCTATTTTACTATGTTATCCATTTTGAGCCGTGGTGGCACAGTAGTTAGAATGCATTACTGCAGACTCCTTCTGCTGCCTGCCGGCTGCCTGAAATTTGGCAGTTGAAATCTCACCAGGCTCAAGGTTGACTCATCCTTCCATCCTTCCAAGGGCAGTAAAATGAGGACCTAGATTGTTGGGGTCAGTGTGCTGACTCGGTAAACTGCTTAGAGAAGGCTGTAAAGCAGTGGTTCCCAAACTTGGCAACTTTAAGACTTGTGGACTTTAACTCCATGAATTCTCCAGCCAGCAGAGCAGCAGTGGGAAACACTGCTATAAAACACTGTCAAGTGATATATAAGTCTAAGTGCTATTGCTATTGCTCTTTTTTCCAAGCATGGCAATATAGGTAGTCCTAGAATTTCTGTTGCTAAGTGAAACATCGGCTAACTGAATTTTGCCCCGTTTTACAACCTTTCCTGCCACAGTTGTTAGGTGAATCACTGCAGTTGTTAAGTTAGTAAAATGGTTGTTAAGTGAATCTGGCTTCACTGATTTTGTTAATAAGAAAGTTACAAAAGGTGATCACATGACTTTGGGACATAACAACCGTCTTAAATATGAATCAGTTGCCAAGCATCCAAATGTTGATCACATGATGATGGAGATGCTGCAACAGTCATAAGTGTGAAAAATGGTCATAAGTCACTTATTCAGTGCCGTTGTAATTTTGAACGGTCACTAAATGAACTGTTGTAAGTTGAGGACTACCTCTTTGACATGTTCTATGTTAACCAGAGTGGATGGGGAGGATAAACCCTTCATATTAGCTGACTTTTTTCTACAAATTTCCAAAGGGATTGCTAAATTTTGCTTGATTTGTAGTTTTACAAGATGACTATCAGTTTAGTTTTGATTCTTTTAAAGTATGCTGTCTGGATGAGAAATATGTTACTTCATTAATTGCTCAGATAATTTTATATTAGACTTTCTTCTTTTTTATCTAATTGTGCAGGATTCTGGGTATCTAGATATTGACCATAAATAATAAGTATTAGTAATATCACCCTTACATTTTTTTAACTTTCTAACTTACATATTTGTAAGAAATCTTCCAGTTGAGAAGTAATCCAATCAAAATGTTTGAAAATCTTACTATAAGTTCCTTATTCAACTGCCAGTGCTTGAACATGATTAGAATTAGGCAGCATTTGTTGCCTTGGATGAAACAAGTCACTTTGCTGGACAGGTTCTTTTGCAAACTAAGACAAATTAATGATGATTTGGCATGTTATTGTATTATCCTGTCAGCACTATCTGCTTTGAGACTTTGAGATAAAATCCTGGCTGAACTAATGCAGAAGGTTTGGGATCTCGATATCCAAAATGAGAGTATCAAAGTTCCAATTACTTTTGTAGCACAATCACTCATCCTACCTGATCTTCCATAGATATTTCTTTTAACATCTTACATGTGCCACATAGGAGACTATTTACTTTGGCTCGAATTGGGGCACTATCTATTAAGCAGTATCCAGTAGTTTGATATGTAAGCATTTCATATGAAAGCCATACTTGTTTTCTTTTCACATTTGGAAGTGGGATCTGCCTCATGCATATGATTACAATATCCGTTGTACATTCAGGGACAATCAAGTTTAATACTTCCAATTGTTAATAACTCTAATTTATTTATTTATTTATTTATTTATTTATTTAGTAGATTTATTAATTGCCTTTGCGGCTAGAAGAATGTTAGATTGAAGACTTCTTCTGGGTTTTCACTCTTCAGAAATCTCTAAGGCTATAAAATACTTATAAATAGCTATAGCACAGTGATGGCTAACCTTTTTTGTTGTTGGGTGCCAAAAATGCAAAGTGCGCCCCCACATGCACATGCATGCACACACACCAGGTTTCAATCCTCCGACGTGCACCACACTGCTCACCTCCAAGCTGAGCTTGGTATTTCGTCTTGGGGGGCCAGGGGAAACCATTTACAAGCATCACCGAAGGACACCAATAGGCAAAAAGGGAACAAGGGCCTTGTAGCACAAAGTGCTACAGATAATCCTACCAAAAGCTTCTGTTCATCATGATTTGTTCTCTCTTAGCATTGCCCAGGGACAAACAGATTTATCCTTTGCAATGCACCCCGCTATTTTACTTGGTGAGTTAAGTGATGCTGTGACCTTCTTCTTGAAGTGCTTGGAGGCTATTAAGGGCTGGATGGGGAGCAATGGGTCTGAAACTGAATTTTGGCAAAATGGAATGGATCTGGGTTTGGGGCTCTTTGGCTTAAAAAGAATTGCCACATTTGGACTTGGATGTGGTGCCCCATCAAACTGGTGAACAATCTGGGGGTTCTCCTGGATTCATGACTCCTACTTGGAAAGCTTATGGATCATAATGCTTGCCCACAGTCAGCCATCCATATTCTAATCACTTCCTGTCTTGACTTTTGCAATGAGGTCTATGTGGGACTGCCTTGAAAAGTTTCCAGAAGCTTCAATTGGTTCAAAATGTGATAGTCTATATGCTTTTGTGCAGATCTAGATGTGTCATGTCTCCTGCAAAAGCTGCATTAGTTGCTGATTTGCTTTCAGGTCCAATTCAAAGTGCTGGTTGTCACCTTCAGAATCCTACATGATTTGCGACCAGGTTATTTGTTGGCTGTCTTTTCCCATTCACAACCTCCTGACCCACAAGACTGGAGAGGCATAGAATACTGGGTTCATCTAGACCAAGAAGAGGACCTTCTTTCTGGTAGGTCCTCCCCATGGAACATCATCCTTGTAGAGATAAGGTTGTCCTCCTATTCTGACACTCTTTTGCAACACTCTGAAGACCTGATTTTACCAACAGACCTAGGGAGCTGAGAGTGGGATGGCATCTATCAAATGGTTCCTTAATTGTTGTTCCCATGGGGGGAGGGTTATTACTTTGTATTGTTTGTAGATTGGGTTTTATCTTTGTAAGCTGTCTACAGTCATTGAGAGTGAGATGGTCAGCCATATAAATTTTCATAAATAAATAAATATTTGGTTTTGTTTATTAATTAAATAAAATGTGTATATTATGACTGATAGTACTTATGTTCCCTACAGGTAAGTCTGAAATGTCTTTAAAACTAGTTTCCCCATTGTACATACATTCCAGTGGTGGGTTGCCAATTTTTTTACTACTGGTTTGGGCGCACTCCTGCACTCGCTTTTGTGTACATATGAAGCTTCTGCGCATGCGCAGAAGCGTCCAGGCAGGCAGGCGGAGCCTCCTGCCACCACACTACCGATTTGCCTGATCCAAGCCAAACTGGGAGCAACACACCTCTGATACATTCCCAGTGTATTTGTATAATACACTCTACTTGTTGGCACAAATTATATTGTGGAATTTTTTTTACACAGTAATTGTTTTAAAGGAAGACCTCAGCTGCCTATGTTTTTGATAGCTTAGTTATTTAAGACCCCAGATGACTCCTTACGCTTAGTCAAGAATTTTATAAAAAATTCTGCACTTTTGTCATTATGTGATTAAAGTTGCTTAATAAATTAATTTGGACAGCATGCCATGACTATTCTTCTTAAACAAAGAGTGTTCAAGAAAGGTAGGCATGTTAACGCTGATCAGAAATGCAAATGTGGCATTTGTTCATTAAACAGGAAGGTCTCTGCACCAGGCAACACCAGAAGAGCTGCCAATTACAATGCATCACCAGTTCCAAAAAATTTCATCCATTATTTCACTTGAAATGGCATTTACTCTTTATTTTTTATGTGGTTTTGCTTCAGCAACCAGCACCCAAATGCCAGCTCTGAGCAAGCTTTGTTTTGAGCAAAGTTTACTATTTTTACGAATGACATTAAGGAACTGTATTCACTTTTTCTGCATCATGCACTTTTCTTTTTAACTTCATTAGATCTGTCAGTGTTAGAGCTATTAGTAAAGCATGCGAGTAAATAAATAATATTCATTAGAACAGATTTCTGTTTTATATTGTCACATGCCATATGAATAGAATGTCACTCTAATCGGCATCAATGTAAATATATTATGTATTAAAACTAAAGACTTAATCATTTGAAAATGAAATATTTATAGCCATAGAATAAAATAAGCATTTTATAAAATATAAATTATATAAAATAAGAATCATTAATAAAAATGTTCTAAATCCTAAAAATAATGGCCTAAATACATCTTGGCCTAAGAGTCTGACCTAAGGCCAAGATAAGAGTTGAAAGTATGAATTCATATGCTATGACACTAGCACTATTTTCATTTAGGATTTTATATTGATGATTTAGAGACAATAATCTTTTGATACATGAGCAAGATAGAAAGAACTGTAAAATGGATATATTGAAAACTGACACATAATTGAAATTAGTATTACCAACTACAATGCTCTGAAGCCAAATTATGCATTTATGGCACCACATATACTTAACGTCCTGCATTTGCACTGTTTTCTGCCTTCTTTTGATATACCTTCTATTCATTTGGGAGATAATGTTTAGGACACATCCAAGCCCTTATTTAAGACCGTATTTCAAGTAGGAAAGGTGATAAAAGACATTTATAGTCCTTGTTTCAGTCTTCAATATTAAGTTCTGTTTTTAAATATTCTTTTTCCTCTCTTCTTCCTCTTACATTAATTTTCATTTATGTAAAAGTAAATATAAAATCTACTTTCAACTGAGATCATTACTACATATCTAGTGATTTCCTTACCATCAATACAAAAGTTGTTTTGATTGTGTTCTTCTGCAGTTTCTTCCTTTTTTTCCCTTTATCTTCGCATTCTATCCTATAGTCGTAGGATTTCCCCATGCATTTCCATCCAGAAATTAACCAGATCCCATCCTCCTTAGCCTTTTGATATCAACCAAGGTTGACTAGGTAGTGCCACCTCCTGGACTCTGTTTTAGCTCATATATAAACATCTTGGATCTGAAACATTGCTTTTTGTTTTTATATATGAAATTGGTGACAAGGTGATAAGTATGAAAAGAAAAATATATCTCCACAACAGAGGAATGAATTTTGAAATTAATGGAGCTATGTAAGATGAAAAATCGACACTTTGCTTAGAGACAGTAATTTGATTAAATATCAGGTGACCTGGAAACTATTGTTAGATTTCTTACAAGATAAAGAAAAGAATCAACTTTTGACTTTGGGATTTGAAAATATGACCAGATTTGACTAGAGAAATATTGTAGCTTTTTAAATATAAGATTATTCACATTTTATAATTTACTATATTTTATATGAAGTTAAAAGAAGAATACATAAACAAGCATTTTAGAATACCTCTTTTTGCATACTGATTATTAGTATTTTAAGATACCTTATAGATGGATGGTTTGCTTAAAGTTAAAGAGAAGTGGTTGTTTTGCTGTTATCTCTGTATTAAATAAAGTTGATATTGTTAATTTTTGATCTATATTTTTGTCACTTTTAATTGTTTTGTTATTCCCTTTTTCCTTTATGTTAGTTTGTATTTTAATGTTTGATGTTGAAGCTTAATAAAGATATTACAAACAACAACAATAACCAAAAGACAAAACCTTGATCTTCAACTTGACTAACTCCTTATGATTCCTACTCTGGTGCCTGAAGTCTGTTAGGGTTTGGATGAGACAGAACAGCCTAAATTGAATAGCCTAGCTTGACATAAATGGATTCCTCCATTGCCAGAGTGAAAAATCCTTTGTTCAATGGAGATGGAGACCTCGGACACAACCAGTCCCCTAATTTTTTATGCTGCTCTTTCATCAGTCCCCAGGAAGATTAAGACCACTTCGCAGGTTCATCAGAAAAGCCACACTTAACAACCTACCGAGGGTAAAGGATTTAGGAGTTGGAACATTTCATCCCAAAGACTCTCTGTCTACTCACCTAACAAGATTGATGTTGGAATATATTACCTCAGTTACAGGAGAGCAGCTGGGGACTGGATATGACAAACTTTCAGAAACTCCTCTCAAAACAGAATTTAAGTTCAACTTGCCATGAAGCCTGGGTGTTCTTTTGGAGGTGTTCTTTTTCTTAAAAAAAAAGAAAAGAAGAACATTATGTTTTCATTTCAAAAGTGAACACTGGAAAGAAGCTCTTTTACCAAGCTCTGACATGTCACTTTGTGGAGGAACAATCTCAAAGAGCAAGAAAGATGGAATGTCAGTGGTGATAACATTCCATTTAGGTTTGAGAGGGAGCAATAGAGCATATTATTAATGTAGGGTTTGGGCAGGATAAGATATTCAAAACAGATTAAATCTTCACATTAATTTTAATTCACACGAACCCCTCTGCGAACCCCCAGTAGCAAGTCTTTGAAGAATGGAAAATACCTGGATAAGACAAACACCAAGCCAAGTTCTGACTGGTCAATGGATTGTAAAGGTTGTGGAGTAAACCAAAAAAGGTAAGAAAAACTTATGTGCAATAGGATAAGTAAGGTTTTTTTCATCCAGCATCCAGCACAGTCCTTGACAGAACTTGGTCAAGAGTTTCAAATAGAGTAATATCCTGTTTCAGTTCCACTTTCCAGGAATCCAGGCCTGCAGCTAGTAGGGCTTTAGAAGACTAAATAAACCTTTAGATGGTCAGTAGCTTCAGCAAGAGCAATTAATTACTTATACAGCTAAAAGAATTTGTACAGTTTAAGCTCCTAGTGGTTTCAGAGATCTATTTCTAAATATTTTTCAGCCTAATGCTTCATTTTACTAAGCAAGCAGTATGCACAAAATAGGAAGGGAGAGAAGAGATCCATTTGTGATGTTATTTCTGAGATGCTGTAGTGGAAGTGAGAGCCAAAAGCAACTTAATTCTAGTTGTGTTTTGTCAGCTGCAGCATTTTATGGCCAGTTAGGAAAAGCTGAACTCAGGCAAAGATTTATGACTGGGATGTATAGTAGCTCAACCAAAGCAAATTTCTTTCATGAAAATAATTGCATGCAATCAAGAGTAGAGAAGTCATAAAATCAGTCAAATCCTCATCCCATTAAAATATTGACTCTGGAGTCAACTGTTGCTTGTGTTTGTTTTTTTTATCATGCTTTAAAAAGCTAATTAGAACAACTAAAAGAATGTGTCATATTCTTTCAATTTGAAAATATGATAATTATACCTTCAGAAACATTGTTTTGTCATCTGGCTCCTGAGTTATGTATAGCCTTAGACAGCTAAGTTTCAGGTTTGTATTTTTAGCTCATTATTTTACTACTTGGATTCCAGTTGGAATTCTGCAGGTATTCAGTCTTGGGGTCTGTGCAACAATATCACAGAAACTGTCCTGTTGGCTGAAATGGGTGGTTTCTGACAGCTGTCAAAAGAAAAGCTGAAGATGCCATAGCTACATGTAGAGCTGTTTTTCAAAGTACATACAAGACAAGAAAGAATGTTGACAGTTACCTAACATTTAGCTTCACAAGTATTCTTAAGAATGATGAGAAATGACCTTTCTCTGTTATTTGTTAGATAATTATTTGAACAGAGACTATGAAACTTAATAAATTAAAGCGACATTTACAAAGAACTCATAAAGAGCTATCCAATAATCTTCTGACTTGTTTATTAAAAAGCTTGGTAAACTTAAGTAGCAGAAATTAAGGCTAGTTATATATATCAGTATCTTATCTAAATAGCTGCTTGCTTCCTAACAGGTTGCCGAATTGTACAATGCAAAAAGCCCATTTAGAGAAAAATAATTTCTATCATCCTAATATAGTTATTGATGTTTGTCTGAAGTCTAGTTCTAACTAACCTTTAAACTTACTATTGTCAAATGACAGATATAATGAAAGACTTCAGTTATTTAAGTTACGTTCCAAACTTCATTCCATATAAATATATCAGGCAAATAGTACTAAAGGTGTTCATTAAAGTAATCATGAAGGGACAATAAAAGATGTACTCTTCTGTAAACAAAATTATAAGCAAAGCAAAGGACTTTCATGTTTATTGATAACTGTCTGAGTATAAATTTTCCCACAGTAGTCAAACTAAGTATGCATCAGTAGAACATGCTCTATGGCTGTGTTTCTTAACTTTAAGATGTGTGTACTCTGATTTCCATAATACTGGCTGGGAAATTCTCATAATTGGCATACATGCATCTTAAAGTTGTTGAGGTTGAGAAACCGTGCTCTATGTCATAAAAGCATGAAGAACTTCAAGTTTTAAATTTATATAAGACTCCTGGTGCTCTGTGATACAGAGACAAGTTCTCATGTTAAATAATATAAGTCACAAATTCCATTCACAATACTATTAGTTAAGAAACTCTGAAGCTATAGAAAGACTTAGAAAAAGTGTACTATATTATTGGAAATATATAATGAAGTTATTTAAAATAATATTCTCCCAGCTTGATTAATGAGACCAAGAAAAATGATTTTGAAAGATGATGAAGATGCTCTTCTCTATTTAAGCAATAATTAATTATCTGTTAAATGTGGATACAAAAAGATTAGCCATCTTAGCTATAAAATTTAGACTCTATTAAAATTCTTTTTAATGTCTTTGTACCCAACAGAAAAAACTAACCATTCATTGGCCTTTATTATCTTGGCTGCATATAAAGATTTTGAATGTGATGGCCCCGTGTATTAACTGCACTATCACAATTTTAATTAAAGGGACAATGTTATTTGATCATTAAATTTTTGTTATCAACCATCTTTCATTTAGCTTTCAATCAATTCATCTGAGTCTTATCATTTCTATATGTAGAGGCAGGAAATAGTGGTGTTGTTTGTCCCCATTGTTATTTGTCTTAACACTGGAATCTTTGGCTATAAAACCTCAAATTAATTTTGATATGCTGGATAGACAATTTACAACTGTATACAGATAATAATCTGCCTCACTTCACTCACAAACATATTCTGTTGTTAAATACAGAAGCCAGAAAATTTTTAGCATGCAGACTTTACACTGTACCTCTAAGTATATTTACTTTTTTTATGAAACCTAATCTCAGGTAAATTGTTGTACTTTTGAAAATTTAAAGTATACTAGATTAACTGGAATAGCATGTTATTTCAGTAATAAATGTTTAGTTGACCCATATTTCTCTTCTTGTTCACCCTTTTTTTGGCAAGGCACATATTTATCAAATAAACAATAGTATTTTATTTCATACACACACACACACACACACACACACACACACACACACATACACACACAAATTTTTCTAGAACAGTGTTTCTCAAACTTGACAACCTGAAGATGTATGAACTTCAGACATCCTAGAATTCCCCAGTCTGCATGACTCCAAGTTGCCAAAGTCTAGATACATATAAAGGCACTTCAAATTCATGTTAGAAATGTGACATTTTATGTTTGGTAGGCCTTTAAGACAGCTAAAAAGATTTGGATAGAAATATATGCACTGATACAGAAGATTTTAAAAATTAATATAGAAGATGTTTTCTTTTGGGACTGATGAACAGTTGGGGGGGGGGAATGTTATGGAACTTTGTTTTGATTATCTGTAAGATTATTGTATGCACAAAGATACAAAGTTTTTGCAATATATAATGGAGGAATGGTTGGTTTTAAAGTTGGGCATATATGTAGAGATAGCTATCAAGGACCGGTGTTGAAAGGTGTAAACAGAGCTCGTGGAATGGAATCTGGTGCTGAATTGCAAAAGAGAGGGGCATTTTCCCAAGGAGCCAAGAGTTAAATCAGCACTGAGTCCTTGATATACCAAAAGAGATCCAGAAGGGATCCTCCCTAAAACTTCATAAAATTTTTCTGATAGTTTTGCAGTGTGTTTTTTAGTCTGATGTGATTCCTGTCTATAGGTGAACAGCAATAAAGAAACTACTCTGAATAATTCATGAGCCAAGGTGGCGCAGTGGTTAAATGCAGCACTGCAGGCTACTGCTAGATCAGCAGTTCAGCGGTTCAAATCTCACCGGCTCAGGGTTGACTCAGCCTTCCATCCTTCCGAGGTGGGTAAAATGAGGACCCAGATTGTTGGGGGCAATATGCTGACACTCTGTAAACCGCTTAGAGAGGGCTGAAAGCCCTATGAAGCGGTATATAAGTCTACTGCTATTGCTATTGCTATTGTGTTGTTCTTGGTTCTTTGTACCTGAAAAATTGGGGAACAAATAATTTTTAAAGAATAAAGTGTGATAAAACAATGCAACCACAAGCATCTGTGAAACCATGAACTTTGAAGAGTTGATTGTACACTTATCTTGTCTGCCTTAAACTTTCTTCCAGACCAGTGTTCATATAAAATGGCAAAATGGACTATATACAGATGGGTCTATATCACATTCAGTCACAATTTTTCACTATACTTGCTCAGTCATTGATATCAAAAAATGCAAACAAAAAGGCAAGTATATAGACAGCTTTCCTTAATATTATGCCATTTTGGATGCCTGTTGTCCAAATGTATAATAATTTGTATCTATCTTTTCACAATGATATCCATATCATTTTCCATCCACCCTAATGTGTATTTTTGCACACTGGGACTGAGAAAATATTTTAAAATGGATGCAAGTATACTCATGAATTCCATGCCCATCAATGCCATGACAGGTTTTATTTTAGTGCATGAAACTATTTTATTTACTATGGATCAATCCTGATATTTAAGTTACATTAAGATCTAAACATGATTTGTGCATATAATGCCCTATAACGGAAACTATGCAGGTATTTATCAAATGATACATTCGATAACAACCACTTTAGCAATAACAAATAAACTGAGTCATTATGTTTAATACTATATGATTATATCCACTTTATTGTTTTCTAAATATTGCCGCAATTTATGACATCATAACAGACATATTTTCATCGGCTCAATGTTATTTTAAAAATATCAACATTTCTAAACAAATGAATGTTATTTGAGAAAGGATGTCAAGCAGATGTTTGGGATGGAGTTTAAAAGTGTGATAATGATATTGCTGAGCAGTGATTAATGTCTGGGAGATAAAACAAATCCTATACTGAGGATGATAGATTTCAAAATTCTGATTCCTCCCCTCCCCCCCACAATTTGAACGAATTCAAATGGGTTGTAATCCAATTAACATTTTCCAGCATAATGGTTAAAAGTGCAACAGGATGCAAATACTGATTTATAAAAGGTTATCTCCCAGGACATTCTACAGAGAAATTGCAACTTTAAAATATCCTGAGCTTAATTGCTTAAATGTCAGATATTGTAAAATGTAACCCCACCATTACTCTGAAAGGGAAACAAAAGAGCAGATGTGGCCCCTAGTAGAAGTATGCTGAATGACCCTATGCATAAATACTTACATTGAAAAAAATCCACAAAATTCAATTATATGTTTAAAATTGTACCTTTTATATAATATCCTATAATGAATGAATGAATATATATATATAGCCAGCTCTTTCTCTCTCTTACACACACAATGAAACAAAATGAAAATTCATTTAAAGCAAATATTTCAATATTTAAAGTTAGCAAATAAAATTTAAAAAATGGTAAAAGAAAATAGACAGCAAAGACTTTTTAAAAACAGCAGGGATGATTTGAGGTTAAAAGACTAGGGGAAAAGAAAGATCTTTAGTTGAGACAGAAAAAGCTGCAAATGTCTTTGTAAAGATTATTCAAAAGCTGAGATGGCACCATGGGAAAAGGCTCTTAAATTCTCCTTAGCCATTAAATCCTGAACTGTCTGTCTATGGCTACAGTATGGATGTTGACAACACTATCTTCAAGACTATCCAACTCAGCTCCACAAAAAAGAGATAATACTACAAGGAAGAGATTCAGTTTTCTCAGTTGCTTCACTTAAAACATACAAATAATGCAGTGAAGGACATTCACATGAACAAAAGTATAAATACCATGTCACCCTCTCCACAATTCTCCAAGGTTTGAGACTAGAAATGGAGGACAATGCTCACCAGTTCCCCTGATAGCTGTTACCATGAATCTGAGTGAGAAGTGAAGTATGGTTCCAGAACCATATGGATTAGTTAAATTTATTATTTATTATTGGATTTCATTTATGCCAATATTTCATTTTTATCTATTTAAAAAAGAAAAAAAGAGTAAAACTGCATCTTTAAAAAGTTGAATTAGAAGGCTCAAACCATAAGACTATGCATTAACCAAGGGCAAAGATATGATTATGCAGAGTTGTAATGCCAAATTAATGCTAAGCTATTCTTACACGGGAAGAGACTCGACTACAACAAGATCAGCATACCTACAGCCGTGAAAAACTAAATATATATATATATATGTATGTATGTATGTATGTATGTATGTATGTATGTATGTATGTATGTATTTAAAGTCACAACCCCTGGTATGCCCAACCATGGGAGGAAGTCCACTGCTTCCACAAATACTATATATATACATATACATACATACATACATACATACATACATACATACATACATACATACATACATACATATATTCATCTGAAACAAATTCTCCCTATTCACCATAAAGTGAGATATGAACTTAAGAATTGATTATATAGCCACTCAAGACTTTTAAAATAACCATATATAGAAACACTTTTACAGTGGACCACTTTAATTGCATACTATCAATGGCCCTATAACAAAATACCATTGGAATTAAGAATCCATGTGAATTGGGTCAAGCTGAAAGAGTAGAGCACATCCTATATGAATGTTATCATTATAGAAACATCAGGACTCTTCCAACTCCTTTGTCTATTCCATTATCAGGGAGGCCTAAACAATTCTACACTTCATATCAATTATCTGTTCAAACAAATAAACAAACAAATCCAATGTGGAGCAAACAGCAACATACTGTATTTCCCTGTTGCAATTAAAATAAGTCTATAGTTGAGGGTGAAGGTTTGTTCTCCGAGCCTGTGGGTTGGTTTCTGAATGTTTCATTACCAGGCTAGGTAACATCTTCGGCAGCATTTAGGGGATGTCAGTGTCAGTGTTCTGTTTATAAGGGGTTCAGGTTGAATCAGGATCAGGGTCATTGGGAGGTGAACTTCTGGTGGGGGGATTGTGTGGATTGGTTGAGAGTCAGTGCTGCTTCTGGTTGGCTATGTGATTGATTTGGATTCTGAGGGATTCATAGCAGTGGTGGGTTTCAAAAATTTTTGGAACCTCTTCTGTAGGTGTGGCCTGCTTTCCGGGTCCACTGGTGGAACGTCTTCTAACCAGTTCAGTAGATTTGACGAACCAGTTCTACCGAATAGGTGCAAACTGGTAGGAACCCACCTCTGATTCGTAGGCTGGTTATAGATCAATGTGTCTGTAGATAGAATTGCTTGGGAAGTGCTAGGCTTCCATGAACTCACAAGTGTGGGTGGTAGGTGGTAGCGTGGCTGATGATTTTTCTGTTGCTCCAATCGAATTGGGGCTGTTTGGTGTCTGTGTGGGTAGAGATTAAGGATTTGGGATCGTGACCTTTGACTGCCAGCTGATGTTTGTGGATCCTGATTTTTAATTGATGTTATGTTTGTCTCATGTAGAATTGGTTGCAATGGTTATAGTTGGTTTTGTAGATTATATTGTTTCTTTCATCCTTGTGTATAGTTATTAGCAGCCAACTATTATCCAATTGGTTTGAGGTCAGAAAAATAATTTATTTTAACCTGATATAATATATTTACTGTATGCTAGATCTTTTTATTTGTATTGGATTTTTAAACATTCTCAGCTAGGAAATAATAAAAAAATAAGGCTAAATTACCTTAGACCGATTTGAGATTATATTACATTAAAATACTTAACATGTAATATCATTTTATCTGTTTTATTTTGGATAGTAATTGATGATATTAAAAGAATGCAAAGCCTAATCATGCTGAGTCAAACACCTATAGATTTTCCGGATGCAGGGACATTTTAACCTCTAGTTTTAATCAGATTATATTTGCCAAGATAATACACAATATGGGATCTTTCTGGATTCTGAGGTCCTGTTCAAAGAACAAGTGATGGTTCCAGCCAGAGGCCTTAATTTCATGCACCAATTGCATCTGTTCCTGGACCATGGGGGCCTTTTCACAGGGGGCCATGGGGGCCTTTTATCTTGCATGAGAACTTCTACAGAACATGTACACAAAGTTCCCTTTGAAAACCACTAACCCTCCAGATATTCAAATGGCTCAGAACACCTTTAAATAAGTCTTGAGGATCTAGTTGTTTCTTGTCAAGAGCCAAGGTGGCGCAGTGGTTAAATGCAGCACTGCAGGCTACTGCTAGATCAGCAGGTCAGCGGTTCAAATCTCACCGGCTCAGGGTTGACTCAGCCTTCCATCCTTCCGAGGTGGGTAAAATGAGGACCCAGATTGTTGGGGGCAATATGCTGACTCTCTGTAAACCGCTTAGAGAGGCCTGAAAGGCCTATGAAGCGGTATATAAGTCTACTGCTATTGCTATTGCTATACTTTATGCAGAAAGTTTAGGTAAACTTTTTAGGTAAAAAGTTTTATTCCACATATTTATGCAGAAAGTTGACCATCTTTTTTATTGTTGGATGTTGTTCTTTTTATTTTTGTTTTAAATGTGTATTTTACTGCAGAGTCATCAAGAAGTTGGTGGCTTTGGAATTGTGAATTATATCAACCAATCAATCACATTAAAAATAAAAAATAGAAATTCCTCTATTTTCTTTCCAAAGAAATCTATGACTCACAGTCTTGTGCACAGATTTTGCACTTTTGCAAAATTGTTAAGCTGTTCAAGTAAGCAAAGGGAATGAAACATTTATCTCTGTCAGGTAATAATTCATCTTCTAAGTAAGCTTTAATTCAGATTTTTTACAATTAATTAACCATCAAGTTAATCATTATACACATAAGGCATTTAAATTAATCTATACAGAATGATGGGGAAAGAATAATGTTTTGAAGATCCATTTCAAATTAATTATTAGATTAATGAGTATTCCACAAGGGCAATTGTGTGATGACCTCCTCTGATGGCTTAAGGAAAAGCGTATCTATCTACATAATGAGGAAACAAAAGGAGTGACATATTTCACTGAGAATGCTCTATGGATATCAAAGGATTAATATACATTCAATTTATCCCTTTTCTATAGCTTAAAATTATAAAGTATGAATAAATTTGGCATATAAAGATTCTATTTGATAAAACATTTTGTGTTGTGTTCGTAAGGTGAGTTAGCATTTAGAACTGTCTTCAGAATTTTCATTATTCTCCAGGCCTAAAATTATCACACAACCTGACTGTTACACTTCTGAAGTGTATGTATAAAATATTGTGTAATCATGCTTTAGATTCCTCAGATGCAATGACTTTCCTTCCTTTTTGTTTTCCTTTTACATAAATGCCACAGTTACTTGTATTTTTTGTTTTACCCACTCTCAGTGCCTATTAATAGAAGTGAAATGCAAATATAAAGATAATCTAAAATGTACTTGTAGAAATATCTTACTTTCATGAAATATTTAAATAGCATAAATTGTATTTTTAAAATTTTTACTGCTTTTTCATTTTTCATGTCTCCCTCAGAAATATATCAAATAGACATAAATTCACCATGGGTTTTCTAATTTTTGGATGGGCAAAAACAGCTAGAAATCCCAGAAATTGATACATTGCACAATATTATTAGATCAGTTGTGTCTATCAGTTATCTCCCCAATGTGATAGTGGAAAAAAAGATAGGCAGCATTTTTCATGATGATAATGAGTACCATGTCCTCACAGTTATGGACAAAAGGCAATAGTAACATAATAGAGATAAAGCTTAGGATGCAATTCATCAAAAGGAATTTTTGTTCAGAAATATAGTTAATATGAAAAATGTTCTGAAAATATGCCACCCTGGATAGCTATTTCATTAGCTATTTGATACTTCTTCATGAGATGGGAGAGAGGGCGGGGGAGAGAGAGAATTTTATAGGCAAAGTTGTCATGCCTATGATGTTAGCCATGTCCTGTACTTAGAATAGGAAGGGTGTGGAGAGTTTAATAGGTTGGTTGGAAATACACAGAGAGCCTAAGGATTGATAATTCTTTGCCTGATTCCAAGCTACTGCAGTGGTAACACTACATTGTACTGTTTCTGAGGATCATTTTCAATAGACCCAGAAGGGATGTTGAGTTCTAGTGTGTATGTCCTTACAAGGATTATTGCCCCAAAGATAATAGATAGACATCTTGATGGTATCTTTAGAGCATCTTGGTATAGCTCGCCTTTCTTCTATTTCATATGAAATATTAATCTGCCTGGTGATAATATTAAATATGGAAAAGTCTTTTTATCCTGCAATGGTAGCTGTCCCTAAGAGATGACAGTATCATTCTATTTAGTGCTTGATGAAAGCTTTAAATGAATTTTTCACTTGTAATTACTAATGCTATCTGATCATGCTTGATTGATCTGATATTTCATTGTTTAATATTATTATTATTTGGTGTTTTTTTTACTGCACTACTCCAAAGACTTAGTAGTTTAATGAATATAGCATTGCCTTACCTAATCCTCACAGTAATTCTGTTAAAATAAATCAAAGAGAAAATCTTATTTAATTCAGAAGGTATATCTCATCTTTTAAGAAAATGTTAAGGTGGTTTTTCTAGTGAGGCATCTTATTCCAAAAAAGGAAACATAAAATATAAAAGAAGAGTTGTAAAAGGTCATCCAGTGAATTTAGTGACTGACCTGGAATTAAACAATGATTGCTGGCAGATGAAGCCAATGCTATAAACATTATATGATAACATTTGATGCAAAATGTTAATCTTCTTAATATGACATCTACAGACACATTACATAGAAACAAAATAGTAAAGACGAATGAAGACCATTGTCTTCTTCTACTGTTATTATATGCTTAGTAGATTCGACCAGTTTTAAAGACAAATTTGAAAATACTATATTATGCATTTTACCTGATTTTGTTTTATAGCTCCATTGTGTTGAATGATATTTTTACAAGAGCAACATATGACGATCATTAAGTGTTGTATCTTATGATTCATGATGACTGTATGCACCAAAGACAAATTCCTTGTGTGTCCAATCACACTTGGCCAATAAAGAATTATATTACTGATTGATCAAATCATGATTAATAATTGTATTTGGGATCAAGATCTTATTCTACATTAATTGAATTTTCAAATGGGACAAATTCATCATATTGTCATAAAACTAAAAAGTTCTATAAGCCTGGTTCTAAAACTAAAATCAAGGCAAGGCTATCTAGTTTTTCAATGCAATAGCAATATAGAAAGCTGGAGGGATCCCCAGAAAATGGCTTACTGAGTAGTGGGTGCCTTTTTTCTTCTACTGTCAAACAGCTGACTTTGTTGCTAAAGCCAAATTTTTGGTAGCTCTCCCCAGATTTGAATAGGAGTAAGTAAGAATGATCCATCATGATCCTTAGATGACTGAGAAGTTGCCTGGGAAGAGAATCCAGAGGATTTTGATTCTCAGTAAGAGTGGCTGGAGTTGTTGGCTCTCCAGTTGCTGCTTGTATTTTTAGGTGTCCCTCTGTTTTTAATATCATGTTTTGAAGTCAGTTAATAGCCAGTACCAATGCTACTTGCTTAATACCATTTTGCTTGATTATAAATGTAAATTTTCATTATTTTATTCCATAGTTTTAAAGTACTTTCTTTTTTGCTACAAAGAAATTGATGGTATGAGGGCTTTTTTTTCTCCAGTGAAAAAGGACTTGATCTGATTCATTCCAGATTTTTACTCTAATGATTTTATATTTTACTTGTTTTTCTAAAAGAACTCCATTGCTTTATTTTATTTTTGTACATATTCTTGCTTTCTCATTTTAAAAAAGACAAGAATTTCCCCCCTTTTAAATTCTTTTCTCTCAGCTGTGAAAATTATTATCTCAGCTTCTTCTGTTGTTACTCTGTTATGGAACATTTATTCTCTTTGTCCTTGAAAAGAACTGTTTTCACTCTGATGCAAAAGCTTGGCTGCATAAGAAATTTGGATTACATTAAAAACAAAGCAACAATAAATTAAGGAGTTTGAATATTATAAATTATACATTCTCTGCAATGTCTCAAAAAAGAGACATAAGAGAGAGATGGACTCAGGTGTTTTTAATGTTAAAACCTTCCTGAAGGCTTTTGGAAAAAAAAATGTTTGCCAACTTACAAGTTTTAAATGACAAATTGGATAAAAGGTTTGATGAATTTGCAAAACTTTCAAATTCTGCTAAAGAAGACATCCAGATACAGAAAACAGCATTTAAATCAGCCATTCAATTGGATGCATTGGAAGCTGATATGCTGTTAACAGATTTGAAAGAGAATGAGTTTTGCTTGAAACCTGGAGACTTGGTAGAGGAGGCTGATATTCTCAATTGAGTCCTACATTTGAAAGGGTGTTCTTTTTATTATTAAACATCAATTGGTGCTATATCAGGGGTGTCAAACTCGCGTTGTCACATTACATATCACAACTTTCCCCCCACTTTGCTAAACTGGACATGGATGTGGCAGCGCATGATGCATCTGGCCCACGGGTTGCGAGTTTGACACCCCTGTGCTACATGGTCCTGGGTGAATTAGAGACAATGGTTGGGTTTATGAGAGATTAGAAGTCCCCTTGTGGACTGTCTATGAGTTAAATACAATAACAGATAGTTAACAAAGGGCTTTAAAGTTTATCGTTGTGGTTGGGATTGCCTGTTATCTTGTAGTAGAGAGATGGTACGTCAAATTGGTGACTGATAATAGACTTCTATATTTGTAACATGTTTTAATATTATATAGCAATTTTGAAAATATAGAAGTTCATAAACTGTGGATCTATTTTGCAAGGGGTTGGAACAATTATTATTCTTGAAATATTCTTGAAATATTCAACTGGGGAGATTTTATATGTATGTTTAATATTTTGATTTTATATACCGTGTTGTCTTTGTTTTTATTTCATATTTTTCTATTCTATATTTTAACTTTGGAAGTAAATAAAAATGTATAACAGATGTTTGAAGTCCCTTAGATTCTTGCATATTTTCAAAATAAAAAATTCTTTAGCTTAAATAATGTATAACAGAAGAAATATATAAAACTAGATATGTTCCAAGAGACACATTTTTTTCTTTTCTGTATTTTAAACGTATTGTAAATTGTCTTTGTTGCAACTTTAAAGGATAACATAAATGTAATCTCTAATTCAGCAGCAGTTCAAACACCCTATGTTCCTAACATCTGCCCTTTCCACCCCAATGCTTTCCCCTCACCATATCAATGGAGAATATTTGACAAATAGGCTGCACTACAGTATATTCAGCACATTTCAGCAGTATTGCCTTAGGTGAACAGATAATTCAGTTAATCGATGTTCCCATCAATTTCTATTTCAGCAATAAGAAATAAGATAATTTCAAAACTTGGTTATTAAAAGTAAAAAAATTAGGATTTTGTTTATTGGTTAGTACAATAAATAGACATAAATAGGAATAAATGCTCATATTACTTCTAGCCAAATGTTTGTTCAAAAGTGAAGATAAAAGTTTCAATAACAGTACGATAATAAATTATTCCTTCTTAATACTCATTTTGTAATCATTAAAGTCTAATGAGAATCTATCAAAAGAATAGAAAAGGACAGTATATCATGGATGCCAGAACATATTATTTCAATAAGACCCTTGAGGATGTAAGTGTTAGGGAAGAAAAAAATGACACTTCTTGATTTATTGTAGAGCTTTAGCTTTGCTAAATACCTAATATTGCATTTATTATAATGTATGTCCTGTCATGCCTTATTGATTAAATTAAAAGTTCATCATAAATTAAATATAATATTTTAGGAAAACAAATTGAACAATTAGTTTATCTCTAATCGTTTTCAAATGCAGTTGGCTTGACTAGGCATTAATATTGAATACATAAACAAAGTAATATACTGTATACGTAATGCCAAATATGTAGAATGTTTATCATGAAAATAGCATCACTTTAATTTTGAAACTGATCAGAAGAGGGATGATTAGTACATGGCAATACTACTTTCCAGGAAGAACAACTAGTTCATTGATGATAAATATTAGAATTAACCAGTATTCACCGTAATTAATATTAAACATTTTGATGGATGTATTAAGATTGAATACTAAATGTGTATTTGAATGTTTTCACCTGGCTCTTTTGCAAAATGGGCTCATAATAAAACCCTTCTTACTTCCAATCTTCTATTCCAAAAGACATCACACATAAGAGGGAGTAATAGGAAGCAAATTGTGTGTGTTAAGTATATCTCCTTTTGGAGACTAGAGTTGAGTAGCAGAAGGTAGCAAGGAATGTGCCACTGAATAGTCGCACTATCAATCACAGCCCCCGGTTAAAACAAGGATAACTTTACTTGCATTAACAACAATAAAGTAGGATAAATATTCTCCAAAACAAGCAATAAGTAGTCTTGAATTATATACACAGTCTATGATACAACACGTTGGTTTACAGATGCTTAACTCACGATTCACCATGTAGACAGGTAACTAACATACAGAGTAGCCACCATCCAATATACAGTATTCAACTCCAATAACAAGCACGGAAAACATACAGGAACAAACAGTAGTAGTTCCTACTCCCTCTTATGGCTGATTAAAGCAACAGCATACAATCATATCTCACTTGAGCATTTAAAGTGACAGATACATTATTTCAATCATGGCATATATATCCAACCCAAGACTAGGATTACATCCCTAGTATAAGGTTTCACATTCAATCTTTAACATGTCCTTAGAAACTCATTTCTTGTCAGTGTTGGTTACCATGGGCTGGAAGGGCTAATAAACCATTTCAATATAAAACAATTTCCTGTGTTTCTTTATGGAAAAGACCATGCTCACAGCTTACAATAGAGTTGCTTAACATCTAGCGAAAGCCCTTGGCCACCTCTTCCATTGGATGACTTGTCCTCCTCTATATAAAAGTATAATATTTTAAACAGAAACTTCTCTATATACATATGTTTCCCAATTGTTTCATAATCTGGGAAATCTGAGAAGTATTTTAACTTGGCAAATATTTGGTTCCAATTTTGAAAGATGATGAGAGAAAAGATGGAAATAAAATCCCTACTTTTTCTTGTCTTCTCTTCATACAGAAAAGATCATATATACCTGAGAAGTGTACACTATAGTGATTAATTCTGGAATTATAAGGCGAGTCAGAAGAATAGAAAGTGATGGAGAGCTTACATACAGATTGGTTATGTGAACAAAAAATACAACAAAAATATTTAAAGAAAAAATAGAAAAGAAAAATGTACGAAAACACAGAGAAAGAAAAAGTGAGAGCATTGTAGCAATTATTATAATCCACTAATAACTCTCATTTGTTGGCAACATAATAAGATAAATAAGGAAATAAGGGGCAAGTTCTGGACAAAAGAAAGTTGGAAAATTAATTGGCAAAACAATTAAGAGTCTAAATCAAATGGATCAGTGCGCTGAAAGGTGGGGAGATGTAAAAATAAAAGGATGAAGAAGATAAATTGTCAGGTATTGTGAATTTAATAGCTGCCATCTGATGTAAGGTTGTAAGCTGTAAACTGGAAGCTGATGCAATAAGGATGATTCAGCAATTCAGTGTCTATAGGTGGCCATTAGAGGGTATTTCTCTCCTAACATCAATGATGTGTGGTGAAGTTTATGGCTGGTAAGGCACTGACACAGTGGTGGGTTTCAAATTTTTTTAGACTTGTGGACTTCAACTCTCAGAATTCCACAGCCAGGCATGCTCAGTTCTGATTTAAAGCGACAGCATTTTTTTTCCTTTGTGAAAGAAGTTTCCTTCTTTCTTTTTCTTCTCCCTTCCCCTCCTTCCTCCCTCTCTCAAAAACACACACACACACAAACACGCACACACACACACAGACAGACAAAGTTGGATTGGAGGGAAGAGCACCAGCGAGGAGAGCACAGGAGGAGGCAGGAAGCCAGTCAAAGAGCCATACTGGAGCACACACACTTTCCCCCAGCCCCTAAAGGATCCAGCCCAGCTTCACTGATTACAGGTCTGAAAAGGCAATGTGGATCTGCCTGCAATCAAACTACACTTGGGGAGGGAAAGCACTTCCTTCCAGCCTTTGCCCAAAGCCACGTACCAGGAGGATTAAGTTTGAATTCCTCCCCTTCCCTCCGACCCACACGTACCTTTTCCAGCTGTTTCAGAGAGGATTTCAACTCTGCTCTTGCCTCGGGTCCTCTGAAGAAGCCCAAACGAACGCTCTCTACTATGAGGCAGGAGAACTGCCTCACCTATGTCAGGAATTTTTAGGCTTTTAACCCTTGCTTAACTCTGCTCGAGTGATCATAAAACGCCTAAAGTCAGACTAGATGAGGCATGTTGTTCTCCTGCCCCATAGTAGAGGGCACTTTTTAGAGGCTTTTTTAAACAGTTAAGCAGAGTCGTCCACGGTGAGGCAGCAACTATCTCAGCCTGACCTCAGCTCTCGCCTTTTTCCTTTTACATTTTCTTTTCTTTTCATGATGACAGTGGTGAGGCTGTGCCTCCCTTGCCTCACCTGACTGCATGTCACTGCCCAACATGTATCTCATTTTCTCTCCTTGTGCCGGAACTGAGTAGTAAGGAAATTATCTCCATGTGTTTGTCTGTATATATGTATATATAAACCAGTGTTAATTGTTTAAAAGCTTTGTATGCTGTGTGCTCTGTTTTGCTCCTGGGTTTATCTTATAAAATAGTCACGCTGCCAAAACTCTGACATAAACATGTGAGTGTTTTGCAATTGAGTGTTTTGTGAGTTGATACTACAAGGAAGTTTTGCAATCTGAAGAATACAGATTGGGAATTGCTATGTATATGAAATAGGGAATAAATATTATGAATTAATTTTAACTGTACAATTAGAATATAGTTCTATGTACATTGCATAGTACCTCATAGTGTCTCATTTGATCAAGAGAATTAACTACATTTAAGGTCTGATATTTAGGTTGCATTTAATTTATCTCTGGATTGAAGTTTACTGAAGATATTTAATATTAAGATCAAAACTTATGCAGGGGTTGCTGTATTTTAGTGCAACAACTACTTTTTATTCCAGGTCATTGTTTTCCTTTCAAGTAGAAAAGGCAATTGGGAAAATATTTCAAAGAAGTCATGCTCAGATGTTCAATATCGGATGTAAATTATACAGGTCAATATTTGAGCTCTACATTGCCCTGGTCGAGTGATTTTGAGAAGCTGTTTGTATATTTAGTGGAGAGTAATAATAACTTAAACTTGCTACACCAGAATTATTTCATGAGTAGTATAAAAGCAGCAGAACTTAAGGTGAAGAAATTGGTAAACATCACATAGAATAGATTATTATTAAAGATGGATAACAAGGGGTATGTAGTAGTCATGACTGTTCTGCATGTGCCCTGAAACCACACATACCTCCTGCCCAGGAGTATGGCTTATCTCTGTGATGGCGAACCTATGGCACACATGCCACAAGTGGCACATGGAGTCATATTTGCCAGCACAGCATCCCTCAGCTGTGGGGCACATGTGCGCGCCAGCCAGCTGATTTTGACTGGGGTGCATGCTCATGTGTGGGGGCACATGTGTATGCATGGGGGTTGCATGCACACGCACAGGTGGGACGTGCATGTGCGCACTATAGTGCACATGCACACAATTTTGGCACACCTTTAGAAAAAGGTTAGCCATCACTGGCTTATCTTGTTTATGTGTATTATATAACTTTTCTAACTGGCATCATCCATCTTTCTAAATCAGTTTTTTTAAAATTTCAGCAATTTTAAGCTGTGGATTTCAATTCCCAGAATTCTGTGGGAGTCCACAGAAGTGTCTACTTCTTAAAACTGCTGATGTTGAGAAGCATTGTCTTAGATACAGGAAGTGAAGGCTTCTCCTCCTTAACAATACCAGTTTGTGAGACAGAGTCAGAGGTGGATTCCTACCAGTTCGCACCTATTTGGTAGAACCGGTTCATCAAATCTACTTATCGAGCCGAGGTGGTGCAGTGGTTAGGGTTCAGTACTGCAGGCCACTTCAGTTGACTGTTATCTGCAGTTCAGCAGTTCTAATCTCACCGGCTCAAGGTTGACTCAGCCTTCCATCCTTCCGAGGTGGGTGAAATGAGGACCCAGACTGTGGGGGCGATATGTTGACTCTGTAAACCACTTAGAGAGGGCTGAAAGCCTATGAAGTGGTATATAAGTCTAACTGCTATTGCTATTGCTATAGAAGAGGTTCCACCAGTGGACCCGGAAAGCAGGCGACACCTACAGAAGAGGTTCCAAAATTTTTTGAAACCCACCACTGGACAGAGTAGATACTTAATTGTTCATAAATTGACAATAATAAGGAAAATTAAACTCTTGAATGTCACATCCTGGCTCCAGGAGCTTTGAATTGTTTATTAACTCTTTCTGAAGAGAGAAAAGCAAAAGCATTAATCTCAAGGTTTGAAAACTTTTATTTTTCTTTATTTTCTTATTAATAAACATAAAAAGTATTTTTTTCTTTTACCCTAAGATAATCAAAAGCTCAAACAGTCTCACTTGGCTGAAATATCTATTTAGCACTGATAAGATCACTAACAATGCTTCAAATGCTCAGCCTTGCATACAATGCTCCAGGGAAAGTGGACATAAGTAGCTTAGCTGGAACAAAATGCTTAAGAACAGTGTTTGTACAAGGACAGTAAACTTTTGACAAAAATATCAAAAGCAAATTTTATAAAGCATACTAGAGCTCCTAAAGAAGGCGTCTGAGTGGAAATCTCAACTTAAATTTTTATTTTACCTCTAAAGTGAGATAATCCTCCTGAATTTTCTTCTCCAGTTAGCTGGACAGTGACTCCATAGATTACAAACTTGAATCTAAATTTCAAGAGCACTTTCCTTAGTTCCTATTGACTCTCTAAAGCATTGTGTGTCACAGTTTGATACCTTCTCTTATCTCTAGCCAGAGATACTCAGCTCTGCTTTTCAGGGATGGGTTACTGCCAGTTTTACTACTGGTTCGCAACCTGTGCGTGTGCCAGATGCGTGCTGCGCGTGTGGGCACTCTGCAATGTAAATTGTTGTTCGTGCATGGGCAGAACAATTTACAGTGAACTACACACACAGAGTCACTAAAAAACAAAATGGCAGTGGCCCAGCAGTGGGGAGGGAACCGGATTGGGGCATGGCAGGCCTGGTCACTGCCGGTTCTGTGATCCAGATCTGAATTCTACTATCGCTTCAGCTGAATTAGGCCAAACTGGGAGCAACCCACCTCTGCTGCTCTTGTTACAGGCCCCAAACAGCTCATGCTGCCCATCTAAACATCTTGAAACCTTCCCTTCAAAGCATTTCTTATTCTCTGCTCCCTGAAGATTTTCGTAGCTCCCGTTCAAGAGCCTTCCTTACCTCCAATCTCAGAGAAGATTACCTTCATTCATAACACAGTTTCTACATTGCTTAGGTTATCTGTTTCTCCTGGAATTCAACTCACCAAATCATGTGACTGTTTCCATTGTCCACTTTGTTTGTACCTTTCAAAATCTTCTCCCCCAGGTTTTTCTTTTTTTGGGGGGGGGTCTCTTGCCAGGTGATTCTCTTCTCTTCACACATCTTGCTATCTCCTTTCTTCAATACAAAGTTTGTTGTTGTTATTACCAGTAAAGATAGGCAGAACCTATTGCCCAAATTTAGCCTTGAAGATATGTAGACTTCAACTCCAGTGTACTCAAGCCAACTATTCCTAACTCTTGTTTCTTACTAAGAGTCCTTACTAGTCCCCCATCTTCATTTCTACCGCAATGCAGATTTATAAACCTTAATTAAGCATTAGGACAGAGTTTTTCAGGGCTAGGACACCAATATTCTCCAAAATGTCATATATATATATATATGGTAATGTAATGTTGCAGAAAGAGATTTTGTTTTTGTTGTCAACTTATCTTTCTTCCCTCTTTCTAGGCTTCTATGTACAAAAAGTGTAAGAGACAAATGGTTCAAATTTTCCTTTTGAAGACTGTTGCCTTAAAGAGGGTTGGGTGCAGCAACATCCACAGAAGATGTCAATTTGGCGAAAGCAGCATTGTCCCAATGAAACTCCCTTTGGATATGTGTTGTCACATGACATGCCTCCCTCCAAAAGGGTAAAGCTTGATGCACAATGCTGCTTTTATAATTGTCATTAAATGAAGGTCACATCTGATATGGCCTTACATTATAAAATTTATTTAAAAGGCTATGAAAACCAAGATAAAACAAATATACCAGCAAATAAAATTACAGAAAGATGGGATGTTATGTTTTTAAAAGAAAAATACATGCAAATATCAAATATATTTTGAATTCCTGTGCTCAGTTCCATTGACAGAAGCAATAGATTGAGGTGCCAGAATTCTATTTCCAAGAGCTTATCAAATGTTCTTCACATTGGGCATACAACCTTTCCTGTGGCTGCATTTTCTCAGGCTTTTGAATGATTTAGTAATAACAGTTAATGATGCAAATGGGTTTCAATAGTGATTTTTACTAGCCAAATGAATCACAGGCTGATAAGGGAAATCAGCAGCTTTCTGATGCACACAGAATTGCTAAATGGCCAAATCAACATATCTCAAAGGAGAAGTTAACAGCAGGGGGTAGTCAGAGTAGAAAAATAGAGCAACATGTCTCCTTTCCAGTTGAACGGCTTTGTAAATGCATTAAAATATGACCTCTGTTTTCTATTTGGAGTTGTTTTCCAAAAGAATCAGCACTGTTTTCTTCCAAAGAAAAAGGCCCTTTTAAAAATCTCTCCAATATTCAGTTTTGACATTGCTGATTTTTGCCCTTTAAAACAATAACAATAACAATATGTTACCACCAACAGCAAATGTCGCCTCTGTAATGAGAAAGGTGAGACAGTCGACCACTTGATAAGCAGGTGCAGCAAAATTTCACAAACTGACTACCTACAACGCCAGGACCGGATTGCTAAGATCATTCACTGGAAATTGTGCCAAAAGTTTGGATTTGAGTACAGCAAAAACCAGTGGGAACATCAGGTTCAGAAGGTTTTAGAGAATGAGAAAGTCAAGATCTTGTGGGACAACTCACAGTTCAGAGCAAATCAGCACCAGTTTTATAAAAGCTTAGAAAGTGGAGAAGATGGAGTAACAACAAATGAAAAGCCTGATAAAGAGAAAGCTCTGAAATTCTGGAAGAATTTGTGAGAAAACAACAAGAAGCACAACATAAATGCAAAATGGATCAAACAGATTGAGGATTCTATTAAAGTGCATAAAATGGAAGATGTGAAAATAACAAAAGAAATGGTGCAAAGACAGTCAAGAAAAGTGAAGAACTGGAGTGCACCTGGACCAGATGAGTTACATGGCTTCTGGTTAAAGGCACTTACAAGTGTGCAGAAAAGATTGGCAACCCAAATGAACACCTGAAAATGATGAATGGATGACAACTGGAAGGACATTTTTGATCCAAAAAGATAAAGAAAAAGGAAAGGAACCTGGAAACTACAGGCCAATCACCTGTTTGCCAACAACATACAAGCTCCTTACTGGTATCATTGCAAACCAAATTTATGGATACTTGGAAAGAAATAACTTACTTCCTGTAGAACAGAAAGGATGCTGCAAAAATTCAAGAGGAACAAAGGACCAACTGCTGATTGACAAACTAATCCTAAAGAATTCAAAGAAAAGACGAACCAAACTGTTCATGGCTTGGTTAGACTATAAGAAAGTGTTTGATTCAGTTCCCCATAGCTGGATCAAGAAATGTCTGAAAATCTTTGGCATCAGCAGCAACATACAAAAATTCATGGAAACTTCAATGAACCTCTGGAAAACGAAACTTATAGCTAATGAAGAAGAACTGGGTGAAGTTGAAATTAAATGAGGCATTTTCCAGGGTGATTCTCTTTCACCCCTACTTTTTATACTCTCAATGCTACCACTGACAATCATTTTGAAGAAGATGAACTGTGGATACGAACTTGCAAAGAAAGGACTGAAAATCTCGCACTTGGTGTACATGGATGATTTGAAGCTGTTTGGTAAAACAAAAGCTGAACTGAATTTATTAATTGAAAGCACAAAAGAATTTAGCCAAGACATTGGTATGCAGTTTGGAATTGACAAATGTGTAACAAGACAACCAAAGCAGGCAAGGTCATAGAAGATGATGGAAGAGAACTTGAGAATGAAGAAATGATAAAGGCAGTAAAACCAGAATAAGGCTACAAGTACTTGGGGATTTTAGAGGCTTCTGACTTAATACATAATAAAGTCAAGGAATTAACTTCAGCCAAGTACATTCAATGAATTCGCAAGATATTAAAGTCCAAATTGAATGGAGGAAACATCATAAAAGCATTAAATACCTGGGCTATACCTGTGATTCGATACTCTGCAGAATAATTGACTGGACCCAAATGGATTTGGACAATTTGGACAGAAAAACAAGGAAGCTTATGACAATGAATCATGCTTTGCACCCTAAAAGTGATGTTGACCGATTATATCTACCAAGACCAGAAGGTGGTTGAGGACTCCTACAAGTAAAATAGACTGCGGAAGAAGAAAAACACAGCTTGAATGATTTCATCCAGTAAAGTGAAGAACCAGTGATTAAGGAAATAAACAAAGGAAGCCTTTTAAATACAACTAAGTCAAAAGCTGAATATAACAAAGAAGTAATTGTGAAGCGAGCTGAAAATTGAAAAAACAAAGCTATGCATAGCCAATACTTGAAAAGTATTGAAGGCAAAGCTGACCAAAAGCTAACTTGAAACTGCTTAAGATCAGGAGCACTGAAAAAAGAAACAGAAGGCTTTATTTTGGCAGCTCAAGAATAAGCCTTAACCAAAAACTACATGAAAGCAAAAATTCAACATGTAACCACCAACAGCAAATGTCACCTCTGTATTGAGAAAGACGAGACAGTTGACCACTTGATCAGTGGGTGCAGCAAAATTTCACAAACTGACTACCTACAATGCCATGACTGCGTTGTTAAGATCATTCACTGGAAATTGTGCCAAAACCACTGGGAACATCAGGTTCAGAAGATTTTAGAGAATGAGAAAGTCAAGATCTTGTGGGACTTCAGAATTCAGACTGACAGGCACTTGGCCCACACACCTGACATAACAATAGTTGAAAAGAAAAAAGTATGGCTCATTGATATTGCAATACCTGGAGATGCACAAATTGAAGATAAACAGCAAGAAAAAATCACAAAGTACCGGGACTTGCAAATTGAAGTTGAGCAACTGTGGAAAAAGAAATCGTGTGTTGTCCTGATTGTAATTGGAGCCCTTGGAGCAATACCTAAAGGGCTACCTCGCTATTTGGAAATTTTAAATTTATCAGACTTGAACATTCTGATTCTACAAAAAACTACCCTACTTGGAACAGCTTATATCCTCCGATGTTACCTTAACAGTTCCTAGGTCCTTGGTTAGGACTCGAGCTGTTGAGCTACCAACCAGCGCCAAAGGCTGTAAATCTCACCAAAGATTAACCACATAATAATAATAAATATAATATAATAATAATAATAATAATAATAATAATAATAATAATAATAATAATAATAATAATGTAATAATGTTTCATTTCTACAAACATGAAAAGACCCACATAAATGTGGCAAAGCATGATTCCCCCAACTCGGGTGGTTCATAATGTATATATAACTGATCATATAATTGGCATTATGATGAACTGGGTTCTCTTTACTCTTTGCTTGAAATTATAGTAAGTAGCTTGGAGAAACAAGGCACAAGCTAAATTAATCTCCATGCCTTGCTGAAGAATGAAAGGAAACAAAGCAAATGCAAACAGAATATCATGTCACAGCTATGGTATTTAATCTTAATTCATTTATAAAGAGTAAGTAGATTGGATTTCTCACCATGGGTCTTGAAAAGTGTTTTTATTAAACGAATATATACTATTTACTGCTGCAGTGGGTAGCATTTTATGAAATAAAGCAAGTTTTAAGTTTTGAATACATTTTACTCCTGGTGACAAGTTAATAGATATTCCACTAGGTTATTTGCTATAAATTGATTTATGTTAGTAATGGCAAAGATGATAGCATATATGTTCTGAAAGAACAAACAAAGTTGCTTCAGGAGAAAAAAATATTCAGAAGGCAGGTTTACAGAAAGTGGAGGTTTAATGGAAAACCTCTGAGTAGCATCTGCTATGTTGCTTTGTCAAAGAAATGGTGTCTAATAGGAAAAGTTGTCAACATTTCAAAGTAAGAGAGTTTGCTGCTTTTTTCTGATGACAGAACCAAATCAACGTTTTGGTTGCCACAATGTAAAAAAGATGTTGAGAATCTAGAAAGAATGCAAAGAAGAGCAACAAAGATAATTAGAGGACTGGTGCTAAAACATATAAAGAAGAGTTGATGGAATTGGATAATCTACTTTAATGAAAAGAAGGACTAGGGGTGATAGGATAGCAGTGTTCCACTATCTAAAGGGCTTCCGTAAAGAAGAGGGAGTCAAGCTATTCTACAAAACACCTGAAGGTAGGACAAGAAGTAATGGATGGAAACTAATCTAGGAGAGAAGCAACCTGGATCTAAGAAGAAATTTCCTGACAGTTAGAACAGTTAATCAGTGGAACAACTTGCCTCCATAAGTTGTGAATGCTCCAATACTTGAAGTTTTTAAGAACAACCATTTGTCTAAAATGGCATTGGGTTTCCTGGCTGAGCAGGGGTTGGATTAGAAGACCTCAAGATCCCTTCTAATTATGTTATTCTGCAAGGAATAACAAATTTAGCAAGGAATGCCTGGTTTAATTCAGGCTTGAAATATAAGGAAAGGAAGAAGTCCCTTAATACATTCAATAAGTATTCAATAAGTTTCTCTATAACCTCCATCTTTTGCCAAATCACACCTTCCATTGCTGCCTTAAAATGATAACTAAAATCTAAACTGACACTAGTGACACCACTCTGAAACAGTAGTAGTGGTAATCTGGGATGACATGGAAAGGAAATCTAAAGTATTTGTATGTATTTTAGATTATTCTACAGTTATGTTTTTAAAATAAACAATTTAAGGTATTAGTAGGTTAGATATAAGAATACTGAAATTAAAATACACCATATTAATAACTCAGGAGTTTAAAGAATATTAAGAATGCTATTTATATGTGATGAACTTAACCTCTACTGCATCATCTTCCTGGGCTCTTTTTGTAAACATCTGAACAAGCTCTATTCTAATTCATTGTACTACAGTTGGGTGATAAAGAGCTAGCTTGGAAAATCATTTATATTTTCATATTGAGCATGGTACTCCTAGAAGAAGGTAGGAGCAAAAGATCCTGAGTTGGGGAAAAGGAAGAAGTCTTAAAATACAAAATAGGTTAAGTACAGAGAAAATTCTGGGAAGAAACAGGTTAGTCATGGAGGAGATGGCAGGCAATTAAAACTGTTATAATGGATTTAGATGGTTCTACTGGATGTTTATCCTAATCTGGAAAAAAAGAATAGTTGTCCTAAAATGAATTGGACAGCTTTTATACGGTGGAAGGTTGATTTGTTCCTGAGTTCCAGAAACTGTTTGAGCTGAGACCCAGAAGAAATTTACGTAAGACAATAAGTGCCATCGGATCTAACTGAACAATAGAGATGACACGGGGAGTGCCAAAGATAAGAGAGATTACAAAATATCAAAGATTTACCTGACAAAGGCAATCAGCTAAATGCAGGCCAGCTGCTAACTCATCTGACCAGAGCTGGATTGCTGATGCCCTAAGGAAAGACAAACAATATTACTCTTCTGTCATCTCATTGCTTAACTGACAAGACATTAAGAGCTGAAAATGAAAATTGAATGTGATAGTGAAAAAGTTAATGGCATGATAGTCAAGGGGAAAAGCTCTGTGTTTCCCTCATTCCTTTGTTCCTCTAAACAGTACTTATTTTGCTTAATCATTAATCCAAGGGTTACATCTAACCAAGAGAGATAGAAAATTTGTCACAATACTTAGTAAGTCTGTTTTCTTATAGGAGTAGTTCATGTAAGGAATTGTCCTTGTAGTTAAGTAACATAAGGGGTGCCTATAAGCTATGGACACACTTCAATGAAGCTTATAACTGAACAAGATAATAAGGCTATAAGAGTAGGAGAAAAATGTTTGTTTTGTACTTCAGCATCAAGATATCAGTTGGAGGGGTGAAAGCTTCATAAAAGACTGCAAAACAATTACAGTGGTGCCTTGGTACTCAATTGCTTTGAAACTCGTTGAATTTGATACTCATTACATTTTGATGTGAAAATCTTGTCCCCATACTCATCTTTTGTTTGGTACTCAATGCACAAGCTAGAATCTGTCAGTGTCAGCTGCCTGGTGACTCACTGCACTATGCCTTGTGGAAAAATTTGTTCGGTGCTCATCATTTTTGGTACTCATTGCACCTTCCAGAACCAACTAACAATGAGTACCAAGGTATCAGTGAGGTTTGAAATCAGGAGTGCTTGACTGTTCAGAAAATGCTTAGCTGAATTGACTTTTTTAATCCTTTTAAATGTATAAAAAGGGGGGGAAATCGTGCAGATGGGAGTCTTTCAAACAGAGCAATAAAGCATGGGCCCACCATCATGTCTGTCTTTTCCTGAAGGGGAATGAAGACAGTTAGTATGGAAGCTCCAAGGGGAAAATTAACCCAAACTATGAATTGTGGGGATGCAATTCAATGCCCGAGGCCAGATTAAAATTAAACTTTTAGAGGTTGAAAAAGGCATTGAAAACAAGATTGGAAAGAACAGCCTAGGCTTGATGGCCAAAAGAAGTGATTAAACTTCTTCCTGGCCTTAGCCTGGTGAAAGCATTAGCAGTTAGCAGGTTAGCGGGAGAATTCTGGGAGTTGAAATCCACACATCTTAAAATTGCCATGGTTGAGAAACACTGCATCAGAGAGACCAAGATTTGTTGTGTCAAATGCTGTAGCCTAAAGTTTGAAATAATGAAAAATTGTTGGAACTGCTACTTCTTGAAAGTATGAGTCATTTCAAATCCAGTCAGAACACCACTGTGATTCAGAAAAGAGAGCAGCTGAACTGGCTGGAAGTGGTGTAGCTGCTGAATAGGTGCATACGTGTATCTCTTGAGTTTGATAAATAACTAAAGGCTGAGGGTAGGCCTGTCAGGAAAAGAACCAAACCTCTTGTCGTCTCTTCATATGCTCTTGCATCCACAGAGACATTCAAACAAGCTTTGTGCTAAGTCTCTGCACTCAGCTGATAAGGAGCTGCGAATAGAAGACAGTTGCATTCGTTTAAAGTTTATTTTTCATGTTTATTGGACAGCCAGAGAACATTGAGAAAAGATTGCTTAACTTCGTAAAAGTGTAAAATGGATGAGGGGCACTTACTCGTAGTATATCTAATATTATTTTTTCATTTTGCATTTATAAGCACAACTTTGTGAATACATTGTTACAAAGTTCAATACATTTTGAATATATATGCATATTGATACATATTCAATACATATTGAATATATATATATGTCTGTGTCTGTGTCTCTCTCTGTGTGTGTGTGTGTGTGTTGTATTTGTGCTGATAAATAAATAAAGGGAGACTAGTATAGATCTATTTCAAGCTATTTAGCTTTCATCAGCTAGCCATACCCTTACTGGGATTAGAACCTGTGCTGTATTACATTTTAGGCAGATGTGTTAACCACTAAGCCACAGAGTTGTTCTCCTTATCATATACATACATACATACATACATACATACATACATACATACATACATACATACATACATACATAAACTTAGGTATAAGGAATTGGAATGTATCATGAGGGGCAGCAAAAACAGATCCATGTTAGAGAGGTGATGGGATACCAGAACTAAAGTAGTAGATTTCAGATATTTATTTTCTGTTTATGACTGAGCATTTTTCTGTCATTACAGACTAACTGATGGACATTATGTAACAATTTTGTTCTTAGTTGCGAAGTCGTATCTGACCCATCGCGACCCCAAGGACAACGTTCCTCTAGGCCTTCCTGTCCTCTACCATCCTCTGGAGTCCATTTAAGCTCGTGCCTATTGCTTCAGTGGCTCCATCCAGGCACCTCATTTTCTGTCGTCCCCTTCTTCTTTTGCCCTCAACCTTTCCCAGCATTAGGCTCTTCTCCAGTGGTGATATTTATATGTAACAATATCAGAGTTAAATAACGTATTTAAAAACTAAGCTGAGTGATTTACTGCACACAGCATAACAGAGTTTAGTTCTTTGTTGTCTGACTGTTTTTGTTTATTATTTTTATCTCCCCCTTTTCATTTTACTAGTTAGGTAGTTTGTTAGAATAATTAAATTTGTTATTATTTAATAATTTATATAGCACTTCTCATTAAAAAATATCTCAGAGAAGTTTACAGTAAAATACAAATAATTAAAACAGTAAATTAAAGCAATTCATAGAAGCATTAAATTATATCCAATAAAATAAGCAGTAAAACAATAATGTGGTAAGTAAAAGCAACAGTAAAGAGGTTAAAAACCGTACAGTAGCTTTAATAATTAAAAAAAAAAAAAAACATTTCAGTGATAATAAATAAATAAATAAATAAATAAATAAATAAATAAATAAATAAATAAATAAATAAATAAATAAATAAATAAATGCAATACCTACATAGGAAAAATATTCCAAAACTGGAGAGGCTATTAGCTCAAGGCCAACTCTCACATAGCAAATCACCACCCCTGCATTTGAGGGTTCCTTGAGCTAACTTTAACAGTGATCTCAGGATAAAAGCAAGCACATACTGTATCGTGTGGCATGAAGGTCCTTAGAGATGAATACTTGCATTCTGACTTGGTATAAGAAAAACCTAAGAGCCAATTAAAGCTATAAAGAACTGGTATCTTTTTGTCTAGAAACTTTATATGGCCACCCATCTTATGTACAAAAGCAGTATTTTGTGTAGTTGAAGCTTCTGAACCTTTACAAAGGTTCCCATATGCTGTATGAATGCATTGAAGTAATCTAAATGAAAAGCCACAAGTGTGGATTTACTATAGCAAGGCTATCTGTCAGTCCTGGAGGCCATCCACTCGGATGGTATTGGACCTGGGTACTTGAGAGACCGCCTGCTGCCAATTACTTCCCAAAGACCCATTAGATCACACAGGGTTGGCCTCCTCCGGGTTCCGTCTACCAGCCAATGCCATCTGGCTACTACCCGGGGGAGAGCCTTCTCTGTGGCAGCGCCGGCCCTTTGGAACGAACTCCCCGCCGAGATTCGGACCCTCACCTCTCTCCAGGCCTTCCGAAAAGCCGTTAAAACCTGGCTATGTCGGCAGGCCTGGGGTTGATGAGTTCCCTTCCCCTCTCGATTGTGTGTCTGTTGGTTATTTTAAATGCTTGTATTTGTAGTTCTTGTGTTTCCCTTCCCCTCTTGGGTTTGTGAGCCACCCTGAGTCCCGCTGGGAATAGGGCAGCATATAAATAAAACGAAACCTGAAATCTGAAACCTACCTGAAGCGCACGATGCCCTTCAGGCGGTCAGAGGCGCTTTCCGTCTCCTTTCAGCCATTCACTCCGGGAGCTAAAGTCTCTCCGGCCACCATCAGCAGTGGATCAGTTTGGCCATCTCCAAGGCCTACAAGGCAAGAGGAGGGCAGTTTCCAGAGGGCATCACCGTGTACTGCCACCTCAGCAGCCTGGGCCACTCAGGCTCCCATCGAGATCTGCAGAGCTGCCGCCTGGTGCTCTCCCTCATCCTTCATCAGGCACTACCAGCTGGATGCATACGCCTCTGCAGAGGCAGCCTTCGGGAGGAGGGTTCTTCAAGGAGTCCTGGACTCTTGGGGGGCTCAGGCCCAGTGATTCCCTCCCAAGGACATCTAGCTTTGGTATGTCCCAGTTGTGACTCCTCCCACGCCTCACTTCAGAGACTGTCAGTTGGTATTACCTGACCTGCATGTCTTGAAGGTGGCATGGGAGTAGTCACTTCCCACCTGTCAGGGTGCCCCGCGCTAGGGGCCTGAGCTAGTTCAGTTATGGTCAGTCAGGGACCAGGCAGGAAGGTTTTGTGTGTGTGTGTGTGTGTGTTTCTCTGTCCCTTCCTTCCCAGGTTTCTCTGCAACGGACCATCATTTAATCTGGGAAAGTCAGGAGGAGGAGCGAAGGTGTAGCCTCAAGATTTACCTCAGTCTCCAGGCAAAAGGGTTGTGTTGTGTTAATACCCGGTTGGGACTACTGCCACGCCACTTTCGAGACATGCAGTTCAGGTAAGACCAATTGACATTCCATTAGTTATCCAATTGCTTAAATGTCTTCTGCTGAAGGTGTATACTGAAAAGGTACTGCACCCTCAGAACTCTCAAGTGTGACTATGTGAATTATATGGTCATTTCTATACTCCAAAGGGCAGCCAAATATTCCAGGGGACCACTGCCAGATATTGAACATATTGGTATGTTTTACCTTCTTTATCGTCATCACACTGGAATCCTAGCCAGCACTGTGATAAGTTCCCTGAAGGAATGAGGCAGGAGGCTCCTGAGGTAAATCAACAGCAGTTTATTAACAGAACTGAACAGCAGACAAGTTAGCGGTAGACAGGGACCTCCCCCCTGATTGACAGCTATTTATACAGAGCTGTCAAGCAGGGAGGCCAATGGCCACGCGTCTGACAGCCCGCGCTCAGCCATGCCGCGCCAGAGCCAATCAGGCACGGTCTGGCTGTTGCTGGTTGTCATTCGTATCTACGAGGACTAAACACCTCTTCCCCCCCCCCAGTGAGGGCGCATGTGCCGGACGTAGCACAGGTGTACTCGTGTAAGTAGGCGGGCAGATGGCAGACACGCCCAGAATGCCTCAGTTCGAGAGGCGGCACTGGAGAGGTAAGACATCCCCGTAATAGCTCCTCCCTGGAGGGAGTGGAGCTCCGGGTGACGTCACCGAGGCCTAGTCCAGATGGCGGAATCCCTGGAATAGGTAGGCCGGGCGGAGGGGGTGCAGCCTGAACAGGCGGGGAAATATAAACTGGCCGGTAGGTGGCAAGGGGGTTGGAGAGGCCTGACAATGGAAGGCCTAACTGGGAGGAACTGGGTATTGCGGGAACGGCTTGAAGCAGTGCAATGGGTTGCTGGGACCTGGCAACTGGGTAGGGAAGGCCTGACTTGGGGAAGGCCATAAACGGAGTGTTGGAATGCAACTGCAGCACGCCTGGGGTTGGTTGCAAAGCGACGGCAGCTGGCCTCTGCGTGTCGGATGGAGTTGAGGCTTCCGGAGGGTGGTGGCACCTCAGTTGGTCCACATGGCGATGCCACTCGCTGCCATCGGGTAGGTGGACCCTATCGGAACAGGGGCCAGTTATTAAATCACTAAATCACCCACCCTGAAGGAACGGGAAGGGGCCCCCAGGTTGCCAGGCTGTGTCCCTGAATAGAGCGGGTGCAATCTATCCAGGGTAGTCCGCAGGTGCCAGTCCATCAACAGCTCCGCGGGGCTTTTCCGCATGAGGGGTCAAGGAGTGGAGTGCTGGGCCATAAGGTAAGCATCCATCCTTGCCTGCCAGTCACATGGTCCATTTGGCCCAAAGCCTCCTTGGCCAATCGCCCTCTCCATGAGGCCATTGCTGGCTGGATGGTAAGGGGCCACTGGAGCATGGCGGATCCCCTAGGCAGCCAGGAAGGCCTGGAACACTGTGGATGAAAATTGTGGGCCACTGTCAGACATCATGATGTCTGGCAGTCCATGTGTGGCAAAAAGGCGCCTCAAGGTCTGCACTGTACTCTCTGCAGTGATGGAGGACATAAGGACCAACTCCACCCAGCGAGAGTAGGCATCCACAGCCACCAGGAATACCTGGCCGTGGAAAATCAAGATGTAGGCGGGACCAGGGCCCCCTAGGCAACTTCCACTCCCAAGAGGAGGCGGAGTGGGGTACCGGGCAGGAGACCTGGCAGGGCATACACCTCCCCACCCAGCCCTTAATCTCGTCATCCAGACGGGGCCACCAGACGTAACTCCGGGGAATAAACACACTGCAAAATTTGCAGTTAGTCAGATGGATCCTAACATCCTGGATAAGATACAGGAATAGCAGATCACCAACAGATCTACCATCTCTGTATGCAAAATGTTTCAGGTTCAGCCACTATGTTAGGAAGACTCTTTTCTGAAACTGTGGGAAATTACTGCAATCAGTGAGACCAACAATCTAATTTGGCATAATGTAGCCTTTATAGTCTTACGTCACTAAATATAACTTCCAAGAAGCACACCATGTGTCTCTGTGTATGCAGGTGTATGTGCACATCATGGATTGATGATCAGAGCTGACTGACACCAGAAAAAAGGAAGCAGCCAACCAATTTAAAACTACCCTAGGGAGTTTAAAATGCATGAGGCCTATTTTACCTGGTGTGAGATGTACTGCACTACGTTCCAGAAATTGTCTTTGAATGACTAGACTTCAGTTGTGTGGTAAGTGTGAAACCACCCTGCCATTTTATATCCTAGAGTTATTCTTTTTAACATCTGCAATAGGAACAAAAAACAAATATCTACTATTCCCAGCTCTGAGAGATATCCTACATAGTCTTTTGAACTGATGAAAAACTGTGCTGAGCCCAATGACTCACTACTTATAATTATGTGCACACAGGGAAACCATACCCTTAATTTGTTTTTTACCTCCTGTAGAGTGTAAATCATGATTCTTCACTCCCATCTTCCTTTGCTGTAGCTTGTGGTAACTTGTGTGTTTTCTTTTCTCTGCTTTTTCCAATTATTAAGGTATCATACCAAGGTTTGGCTGAAAGGTTCCCCTCAGACCCCTTAAAGAAAAATAGAATTCTAGGGCAAAGATAGTATATTAATAAAGGAAACCCAATCTTTTAAAAAATTAAACTGTCATGGAAGAAAACATTAGGCTTTAAAGGAATGGAAGTAAACATTCGATTTTAATACCTGCTCCAGCTTATATATTTCTGAACTGGAAAAAATATCCCTAGTGAGCACTTAAAACTTCATTACTCTAGCGAAAGCTTGTGAAAGGCTATTTAAAGGTTTTCAATTTTGCTGAAGTCTAGAGGTGATTACAGTGGGGGAAAAACACAAACCTTAATATTACATGGAATGAAAGGAATAAAATTTATGTTCTCATCACCTCTACAATTTAATTCATTTCTATTAGATTCATTGGGAAAAAATTTAAGCAAATGAGATTTTTTATAAGTCTAGTGAAAAATAATGTTTCATTGTGATTGAAAGCAATTCTGTGCATTACTCACATTTAAAAATCTTCCTTTTTCCAATCAACACACAAATAACATGCTAGGAACGTTTGGGTATGACCTGTAGGACAGCTGTATAAAACATAAATAAATTTATGCAGGTATAATATTTGCTGGTGGGGGCAAAGAGCAGAAATTAATTATATTGGAGCTATCTCAATATTTCAGCAGTCCTCTGGGGTCCCCAAGCTGATGTCACAACCAAGTCTTTAGGGGCTTTCAGGACCTTAAAAGGGATGACGCCAGTCTCTCTTTGAAGGGAAGAATGTTCCATAAAACATGGGCCATAGCAGAAAAGGACCCAC
The DNA here is from genome assembly GCF_051295495.1 of Thamnophis sirtalis. Lineage (NCBI taxonomy): Eukaryota > Metazoa > Chordata > Lepidosauria > Squamata > Natricidae > Thamnophis > Thamnophis sirtalis. Next base: position 35,761,443 of record NW_028261389.1, on the reverse strand, counting down.
AATTAAAGCTTCCTAACCAGCAAACCAGGACCAGCATGCCTCCTTTGCTTGATCTGGTAGGATAGCCAGACGTAATTGGGAGAGGCAGTCCATCAGGTAACCTGCTCCCATGCCTTTAAAGGACTATACTGCAGAAGAAATTGGTAACAAATACAGTTTGCAGAGTAGAGGTATAATATGAGTTCTTTAGAAACACCCATAAATGCATTCTGCACCAGCTGAAGCTTCCAGATACTCTTTGAGGGCAGCTCCATATAGAACACATTATAATAATACATTAGTAATAATTAGGCCATAAATAATTGAAAGGATCCAAATGGAGGGGTATACTATAGTGTTATTTTACATGATTGCACCTTCTGTGTACTTGGCATGGCTTTCCTTCCAGCACAAAACTCTGGCCAGGGGTTCCTCCCATCAACTTTCAATAGAATACTAAGAAAATACATCTTGGATAAAACAGAATACCATAATGTATGCATATAGCCTTGACTTACACAACTAGTCCTTTAGCAACTTCAAAGTTACAATAAGCTTGAAGAAATTATAATCCGTCCTCCAAGTAACAATTGCCACACCACTCCTGGGATCATGTAATCAGGTTACATTTCAGATAAAATGTAAATCTCATATTTATGATGAGTTGCAATGTCCCAAGATCATAGAATCACATTTTGTGACTTTCCCCGCATTTTTCCAGCAAAAATTGTCCATTGGATAAACTGGATTCATACTTTTGACTTTGTGATTCACCTAACAATCATGGGGACTCACTTCACAACCATCATAAAAACAGTAATAAAGACTCGTGTCTCATGGTCACTCAACTTACGATTGCAAAATTCTTGGCTCAATTGTATCGTATGTGGAGCACTACCTGTATTCTAAAAACACAATTATGTATGCCTTAATAACTAATTGTACTGATGTTAAAATATCACACGAGACTTCTTTTGAACAATGAATGAAAACTGCAGCTAGTTTAAAATATTGTCTTCTCTAAATGATGAAAGTTTAGTTCAAGCCCTGGTGAGTATTCAGATAATGGTGAACATCATGTATGTATGTATGTATGTATGTATGTATGTATGTATGTATGTATGTATGTATAATATAGTAGTTAGATGCGATATACTGGGGTTTAAATCCCAGGAGACCAGGGTTTAAATCTCAGCTGGTATCTAGCTAACCAGTAGGGATTCTTGAGCAAATACCCCTTAATACTACATCTGCCTACTCAAAATATGAGAGTGACATAAATTAGGAGAATCATGCTGGCTCAGATTGCCCAGATTAACAAGGTCTGCATCAGATGTGAAGAAACAAGACAATCTGATGATAAGTGAGCTACTGGGACAAATAATTCATGATGAGACAAGAGAACTTGGAATTGATGAACTACGACTACATTCGCAGACCTAATGAGAGGGGATACATGAAACATATTAAGAAACTATGGATAGACAAAACTAACTAAGAAACAACTATACTGTATATCCAAAGCTTCAACGTAGTAAAGAGGAAGCTGGTTTCATAACTTGAGTCAGACCAACTTCACTTTACATCCTATACTCAAGACAATCTAGAAGAACAAGTGCAGCTAAACCCTGATATTAAAACATCAATATCAACCTCTCCGTTACAAAGCTGAACAGCTGATAGGAGGCAGAAGACCCTAGAAATACTATACCACCCAATAACTTGCCTGTCTGCAACCTAGAAAGTCCTATCAGGCATCATAGCCACCAAGCTACAGGACCACATGAACCGAATTCAGAAAGGCACCGAAAAGAATACCAGAGGCTCAAAATGTCTGTTGCTCCTATATAGAGCAGTTGCCTAAGATTTAAGGTCTAGACAGATTAGACCTGGGCACAGCCCAGATTGACTAAAGGAAAGCAAATAGTCATATAGATGGATCTGTGAGTGTCTGGCACAGAGGTGGTATTCTGCCGGTTCGCCCTCGTTCAGGCAAATTGGTAGAAGGTCTGTGCATGGACAGAAGCACCATGCCCACGTATTCCTGGTTCTGAAGATTAGAGCATTTCATGCCTGGTCTGGCACTATTCAAAGTCAATAGGACATTAAGAACCTTCCTCAAAAACTCAATGAAATTGTGTAAGACAACACTGGAAGTCAACTCAAGATAGTTCACACAACTGACCATTAAGTGCAGCACATAATAAGCTGAAGCTCTGTTCCCACTGATGTTCTGCATAGGCTTAAACCACTTCAGCAAAATAAAGAACTTGATATGGATACATATTCAAGAAGGGAACTGCTATCAGCCACCTCCTTTACATAAATGATATCAAGTTAAGAGTGAATTGGATAGTGATTCGTGTGAATATATAGTGAGCACATTGTAGTGTCATTTAGACTAGGGAAGTGTGGCCAGGATGGTGGTTGGGTAGTGGAATTATCAGCAGGCCACATCGCAGACATACAGACCAGTTATGAGTATCTTGATATCCCACAGTCACATGGGAATCACAAAGCCACTGTCCTGGATGAAACTCAGAGCATTCAGGAATACATCAGAAAGATGACACTCAAGGATGAGCTGCGGAGATAATGTCTGAGTAGTAGCAAACTTGGGAGAAAGATCAGGCAGAGGAAGTGCCATGGCACGACAAGACTCTGCATGGGATGTACTATGAACAGATAGTTAAAGTGGCAGATACTGGGAAAGCCTACCAGTGGCTGGAAAAGGCTGGATTAAAAGACAGCACTGAGGCACTAATCATAGCAGCACAAGAACAGGCATTATGCACATAGAAGCATAGAATCAGGTTCTATCACACTAGAGAAGACCCAAGGGCAGACTATGTAGAGAGCCCTCAGAGACAGTCCAATGTATAGTGGCAGGGTGTAAGATGCAGGAAGCAACAACATATACTGCACGTTCACAAGCTCTGATGGGTTGTTGTGAATATATTCTATTACATATGACTTCTAACTTAGGCAGCCGATCTTTTTAGTGTAATTTTACATTTATTATTTTGTTATTTCAGTTGCTTGTTGTTTTGAATATAAAAGGCATGATATATTTTATACAAAGAAATTAGCATTAAGTGCATACCAATGTGAATAGATAACAGCTTGTTGAAGTTATGCAAGACTAGTTTTATTTTGTCTACTCTTTTCAAGGTGAAAATAACATCTTACAATGGACCTTATATTTATTATTTGTACATGAAACCCTTAGGATATTCAGACAGGTGGAAAGTGTGTTGCTAAACACTGTGTTCAATTAAGTATGAAGTGAATTATTGCCTACAAGACATCTGTTTTAAGCCTCTAAGCATATTTCTTTCTGAAAAGCTATGCACACATATGCATACATATACACATATTTAATATGGGACATAAAATAAGTCATTTAAGCTTTTAAGGTAACTATGCTTTTAATGTATTGCATATACTTTTTAGGAAGTTAGATAGATTTCTTTTACACACTGCAATAATTTATATGAATAACTTGACTAATCTTTTTTTCTTCAGAGTTCTTTTATATTCTTTAGTCTAATTTTCAAATAGCCGAACTTGATTTCTTAAGTAGTGCTATGCATTCAATTCCCATCCCCTTAAAGGTCAGTGAGTACATTATGAAACAGGAGTAAATAAATGCTTGTTTGTCCAAGAAGACAGGTGATATTTGGATCATTCTTACCAGGCAATTTTCATCCTACTGAACATTTACTCCTTGTGTGAACAACAACAAATCAATCAAAAATTCCTGGTCACTCTTGCTTAGTTGGCCGGAATATATATTCTAAAAGACGTTAAGACAAAACTAAAGAGCCTCAGCTTTAGCTGCTAAGAATTTCTACTGCTTAGTTGTTAAAGATGAACAAATGGAAGCTTGAACTTCCTGAAAAGACATGTAGTGAACTTAAGGACCAATCTCTTAATATCAGATGTTCAGAGGAATTGGTGTTTGGACAGAGCAAAAGAATGGCTTCATTTATTGGGTATTAGATGTTTAAATTACTGCAATCTCTGAGATCTTGGGAGTTTGCAGAAATAAAAATAGACATCTACAGACTAGAATTATGAATTCATTAAAAATTATTATTGAATTAAAGCTCTCAGTCGGCTTCAAAGGTTGAGTTCCAAAATAAAACCTAAACCCCACAGGACAATCACTAGAGACCATAGGATTACAAATTGTTATTCAGTTGTAATATATTACTGAGCCACTTCCAGAATGATTAAAATGCACCTGTTCAGCATTTGAATCACAATGTTTTAAATTCAAAACTGTTCAAATATGAAATGTTTTTCACACACCAATATTAAAAATGTCATCTGGCCTATTGCATACCCAAAGTAAACTAAGCTATAGGTATTTACATTCCAAAAATAATATAGCAATTTGAACTGTTCTATAAGATCTGAAATAGTGTATCTATCGCAGATGCATAATTCTGCATCTCAACCATTGTAGCTGAAAATCTCATTTGCTACAACTAATGACTACTCTGTATATGTGTGTGTCCGTACATGCGTGTGCGTTTGTGTGTATGTAAGGGATGCTGTGGCTTACTGGTTAAGACACTGAGCTTGTTGATCAGAAAGTGGTGGTTTGGTGGTTTGAATCCGTAGCATCACCTAACGGACTGAGCTCTTGTTAGTTGTCCCAGCTTCTGCCAACCGTTCCGTGTGCCTTTGATGTTTAGTCATGCTGGCCACATGACCACAGAGATGTCTTTGGACAGTGCTGGCTCTTCGGCTTTGAAACAGAGATGAGCACCACCCCCTAGAATCAGGAACGATTAGCACCTATGTGCGAGGGGAACCTTTACCTGTACGTACGTACGTATGTACATATGTATGTATGTATTAGATTTTTATCTGGCCTTCATTACTTTTAAGTAACTCAAGGCAGCAAACATATATAATACTCTTTCCTCCTCCTATTATTTCATGGCAGCAACCCCATAAAATGGGATTTGTTGAGAAAGAGTGACAATAAATTTGCATGGATGTTTATCTAGGCAATAAACCTAAAATAAAAATACAATGCTACTAAAGCAAAAACGATAATTGTGAGGGCCTAGTATAACTCACATCATAAATCATTCATACCATACCAACTCCATTAACATCCTGGCTCCAGTGCCAGAGGAAAAGTCAAGGCGGTGATGCTTTTCTGAAAGCCAGCAGAGTTGGGAACATGTATATCTCCATTGTTCCATAAGTTGGGTGCCATGACTGAGAGAACACACATCTAAAGGTGCACCAGGTGTGCTGTTTCATTGATGAGACCCATATCATTCTGCCCTACCGGATCCCACTAGGGCTCACACCAATGCTTTCTGGATCAGCTGAAGCTTCCAAATGTTCTTCAAGGCCAGACCCATGCAGAACATGTTGCAATAGTTCAATCAGGAGGTGATTAAAACATGAGCAACTTTAAATAGTGCCTCCTATTAGGAATTAAGAAAGGGCATAATGGATTTCTAGATAGCCACAGCTGTGATATGTTCTTCATGCAACACCTGAAAGCCTAGATTACACAGAATCTCTGACTGGTAACACAGTCAAAGTGTTGGCAAAAGATGCTAAAGATGACAAATTATTATGCACATAAAATCCATAGTCCCTCTGTCTTCTCAGGTGTGATCTAAAGTCAGTTATTTTTCATCCAGATCCATACAGCCTCCAGGAAGTGGGAGAGCATCTTACAACATCCCTTGGAGAGGGCAGAATTTCATACAGATGTTAAATAAAAGCAGACAGTTCCTGAGCATGCTTGCTTCAGTTCTACCCAGGAACTTTGAGAGAGGGGTAAACCCTATGGCATTCACAGAGGCTTGAGGTTAGTACTTTAACCTCATATCAACATGACTGGAACTGGTATTGGAAAAAGGAAGACAACCACTGGAGAAATCTCGCTCTCCTTCCCAGCCCCCTTACCAACTCAGAAGGATACCATGTTTGGTGGCATTCAGAGCTGCTGAGAACTCAAGAAAGGTCAGGATGGGTACATCTCAAGTCTCTTTGAGGTCAATCATATGCTTGTTCATTGAAAGCAGCTTTGGTTGAACATGACCAGAACTTCAGAAAAGTAAGAAAAGAAGCTAATACCCTTTCAAAATGTCCAAGGTTAAACAATTCTAACTAGTTCCTGGGAATAATTTGACAGATTCAGTATTGATATTGTAGGAATGTGACAGTGAGGAAGTCCATGATTCTTCTTCATTGTCTGACTCAACCTAAAGTTATAACTGGACAAAGAATGGATAAGGAGATTAGGAAATGATCCATAACTGATGCTGCTAGTGCTACTACTTTTTAATATGGTTTTATTGCATTACTATAAACACAGAATGTTATGTTATGTTACTATATATATAGTGGCATTATACAGTGTTGTCTACAGATTATTAATACTCTAGATAACTTAAATCTTTAAAAATGAAAAGGGGGTTATATAAATATTAGCTATACTTTCTAAAATATGGATGTTGGTAGGCATACATTTGCTTAAATTTCACATCTAGAGCTGACTGCAGCAATAATAAACATGCCCAAAATGCTTATATTATTTACTCAACTATAAAGATTTTTATCTTAATCCTTGATACTAAAGTGTCTACTATATTATTACTTTTAGGTACTTATATATCTTTATGCCTTTAGAAAAAAAGCAAAAAAGAGAAAAGATCTATAACTGTTTGTGTTCAATGGAAGAGAACACTTTTGCTGAATAGCATTGATGATGAAGTCAGTCTGAAGTAAGGTGACCAGATTTTCAGATTGGAAAAGAGGGACGCCCTTGACCGGGGGGGGGGGGGGGGGGGCTGGCTTGATTAAAAAAATTTTTTTTTGTCAAAAGGTCACCCCAGGACACTGAAACCAGCATAAATACGAATCTGTTGCCAAACAAAATTTTGATCACGTGACCATGAGGATGCTGCAACGGTCGCTAAGTGTGAAAAATGGTCGCAACGGTCGCTAAGTGTGAAAAATGGTCATCAGTCACTTTTTTCAATGCCATTGTATCTTCCTGATTATTAAAAGTGCAAATTCACTCAGTGTCAATCATGATTCCTGAGTCCATTTCAAAGTATTGTGCATAGAAATTTTTAAAATGGCTTGTTTCAATTTATTTTGGATAGAATCTTTTTTTAAATAGTTTAAGACAATTTAAAAAAAGAATCAACACAGAATAACACTATTTTTAAAAATCATATGCACAATAAATAAAATATTATTTTAAAATACATTAAAAAAATAAAAGAAAAAACCCAGCTCACTTACCAGCAGGCAGGCAGAGTCAGCAGATCTTCGTAGGGATGGATGGAAGCACACAGGGAGCCTATATATACGCAACTGCAGTAACAATGACAATGATGGATTGGATTGAGTTAAAGAATAAAAGAATTCTGATCTTAGAAGGCCATGACCTGCAGGCAGGCTGGCATAATTTCTTATGGAATGAATGACAAACATAAAACGCACAAATACTTTCAAAATCATTTAATTAGAACTTTACTGCAACAATGGCTCAAAATTAAAAAAATCCACTATGTGAAAACCCCAAATTGGCTATCACCAACAGAAAGAACGACACACCCAAATTTTACAGATTGGAACAAAATTCTAAGATACAGAGATCTAATTGACAGACAGGGAAATTTAAAAACAATTGAAGAATTGGCAGATCAGAATATGAAAGGTGACTGGCTAACCTACCTCCAAATTAAAACTAAATACAATAAAGACACTAAAATATATGGTATTGAAACAGAACCACACAAATTGAATAAAATTATTCAAAGTCTGGACAGAAAGATGATAGGGAAAATATACAAATTCCTCTTGAAGTATCAAATGGAAGAGGAAATTGGAAACTGTAAAAGAACCAATGATAAAATGGGCACAGAACTTTGGCTATAACATTGAACTAGACAAATGGGAAAAATTTTGGGGAATAAATTTAAGAATGACACTATCAATCCCATACAAGGAAAACCTTGTTCTTTCAATCCTTCCAATATTTTTTTCCTTCATTCCCTTGTCTGTTTCAATATTAAGTACATTTCTTCCTTTCTTCCTATAATTTTTTCCATTTTCTTCCTTATATTCTTTTCGATTTCGATAAATCCCCCCTTCTTCTCCTCCTCTACATTTAGGTTGGATTAGTTTGTACAACAGTCATCAAACTTCTGAAGTAAAAATAAATAAATAAATCATATTTAAGAAGAAGAAGAAAAAGGAAGACGTTTTTAGTTAAGTCAAACGTTTTAATAAAAGTTTCATCTTTTAAGATTCGTCCAACACATCCAATTGTAACCTTAACAGTAAAGAATATCACCCCAGCTGCTAAAGGTTCAACCAGTCTGAGAACCATTGAAAAGACAACAGTGCAGCAAAATCCAAAAGACACAACTTCCTCACGACCTCACCGCCATTGCTTTGGTACCAAATCTTTAAGGAAGGGGCGCCAGAAAGGAGGAGGAGGAGGAGGAGGAGGAGGAGAAGGGAACCAAAGAGACGCTCTCGGAGGCAGCGATCCCATGCATGAAGAGGCAGGAGGAGAGGTTGGGGCGCTGCACGAATGGACACCTCGCGGCCGCTCCCACGCTCTCGGAGGCAGCGATCCCATGCATGAAGAGGCAGGAGGAGAGGTTGGGGCGCTGCACGAACGGACTCCTCGCGGCCGCTCGCACGCTCTCGGAGGCAGCGATCCCATGCACGAAGAGGCAGGAGGAGAGGTTGGGGCGCTGCACAAATGGACTCCTCGCGGGCGCTCGCACGCTCTCGGAGGCAGCGATCCCATGCACGAAGAGGCAGGAGGAGAGGTTGGGGTGCTGCACGAACGGACTCCTCGCGGCCGCTCGCACGCTCTCGGAGGCAGCAATCCCATGCACGAAGAGGCAGGAGGAGAGGTTGGGGCGCTGCACGAACGGACTCCTCGCGGCCGCTCCCACGCTCTCGGAGGCCCAGAAGCGAGGGGACGTTCTCTGCTGGCGGCGCCGCTCCCCCGACCTCTCTTTCTTCCGCGGCGAATCCCATGGATTCACGAACGGACTCCACGGAAGGAAGAGAGATTGGGGGAGCGGCGGACGCCAGCAGAGAACGTCCTCTGGCTTCTGTGCCTCCCCGCTGCTGTCCCGATCTCTCTTCCTTCCGTGGAGTCCGTTCGTGAATCCATGGGATTCGCCGCGGAAGGAAGAGAGGTCGGGGGAGCGGCGCCGCCAGCAGAGAACGTCCCCTCGCTTCTGGGCCTCCCCGCTCCTGTTCCAATCTCTCTTCCTTCCGTGGAGTCCGTTCGTGAATCCATGGGATTCGCCGCGGAAGGAAGAGATATCGGGGGAGCGGCGGACGCCAGCAGAGAACGTCCTCTGGCTTCTGTGCCTCCCCACTGCTGTCCCAATCTCTCTTCCTTCCGTGGAGTCCGTTCGTGAATCCATGGGATTCGCCGCGGAAGGAAGAGAGGTCGGGGGAGCGGCGCCGCCAGCAGAGAACGTCCCCTCGCTTCTGGGCCTCCCCGCTCCTGTCCCAATCTCTCTTCCTTCCGTGGAGTCCGTTTGTGAATCCATGGGATTCGCCGCGGAAGGAAGAGATATCGGGGGAGCGGCGGACACCAGCAGAGAACGTCCTCTGGCTTCTGTGCCTCCCCGCTGCTGTCCCAATCTCTCTTCCTTCCGTGGAGTCCGTTCGTGAATCCATGGGATTCGCCGCGAAAGGAAGAGATATCGGGGGAGCAGCGGACGCCAGCAGAGAACATCCTCTGGCTTCTGTGCCTCCCCGCTGCTGTCCCAATCTCTCTTCCTTCCGTGGAGTCCGTTCGTGAATCCATGGGATTCGCCGCGGAAGGAAGAGATATCGGGGGAGCGGCGGACGCCAGCAGAGAACGTCCTCTGGCTTCTGTGCCTCCCCGCTGCTGTCCCAATCTCTCTTCCTTCCGTGGAGTCCGTTCGTGAATCCATGGGCTTCGCCGCGGAAGGAAGAGATATCGGGGGAGCGGCGGACGCCAGCAGAGAACGTCCTCTGGCTTCTGTGCCTCCCCGCTGCTGTCCCGATCTCTCTTCCTTCCGTGGAGTCCGTTCGTGAATCCATGGGATTCGCCGCGGAAGGAAGAGAGGTCGGGGGAGCGGCGCCGCCAGCAGAGAACGTCCCCTCGCTTCTGGGCCTCCGAGAGCGTGGGAGCGGCCGCGAGGAGTTCGTTCGTGCAGCGCCCCAACCTCTCCTCCTGCCTCTTCGTGCATGGGATCGCTGCCTCCGAGAGCGTGCGAGCGCCCGCGAGGAGTCCGTTCGTGCAGCGCCCCAACCTCTCCTCCTGCCTCTTCGTGCATGGGATCGCTGCCTCCGAGAGCGTGCGAGCGGCCGCGAGGAGTCCGTTCGTGCAGCGCCCCAACCTCTCCTCCTGCTTCTTCGTGCATGGGATCGCTGCCTCTGAGAGCGTGGGAGCGGCCGCGAGGAGTCCGTTCGTGCAGCGCCCCAACCTCTCCTCCTGCCTCTTCGTGCATGGGATCGCTGCCTCCGAGAGCGTCTCTTTGGTTCCCTTCTCCTCCTCCTTCTCCTCCTCCTCCTCCTTTCTGGCGCCCCTTCCTTAAAGATTTGGTACCAAAGCAATGGCGGTGAGGTCGTGAGGAAGTTGTGTCTTTTGGATTTTGCTGCACTGTTGTCTTTTCAATGGTTCTCAGACTGGTTGAACCTTTAGCAGCTGGGGTGATATTCTTTACTGTTAAGGTTACAATTGGATGTGTTGGACGAATCTTAAAAGATGAAACTTTTATTAAAACGTTTGACTTAACTAAAAACGTCTTCCTTTTTCTTCTTCTTCTTAAATATGATTTATTTATTTATTTTTACTTCAGAAGTTTGATGACTGTTGTACAAACTAATCCAACCTAAATGTAGAGGAGGAGAAGAAGGGGGGATTTAAAAAGAGCAGAGGAAAAAGAAAAGAAAGCATGAAGAAAACATAAAGAAAACATAAAGAAAGGGATGGGAGGGAGGGAAGGAAGGAAGGCACTTTATGTTGAAACAGAAAATATTATATAAGGAAGAAAATGGAAATAACAGGAAGGAAGGAAGGAAGGAATTGCACTTAATATTGAAGGAAAAGAGAATGAAGGAAAAAGTATTGGAAGGATTGAAAGAAGGAAGGAGGAACAAAGAATTACACTTAATATTGAAATGGAAAAGAAAATATAATGAATGAAAGAAGAAGTATAGGAAGGAAGGGAAGGAAGGAAGGAGGGAAGGAAGGAAGAAACAAAGACTGTTGAAACAGAAAAGATAATATAAGGAAGAAAATGGAAAGATGTATAGGAAGGAAGGAAGGAAAAAAGGAAGACAATGTTGAAATCGAAAAGAATATAAGGAAGAAAATGGAAAAAATTATAGGAAGAAAGGAAGAAATGTACTTAATATTGAAACAGACAAGGGAATGAAGGAAAAAAATATTGGAAGGATTGAAAGAACAAGGTTTTCCTTGTATGGGATTGATAGTGTCATTCTTAAATTTATTCCCCAAAATTTTTCCCATTTGTCTAGTTCAATGTTATAGCCAAAGTTCTGTGCCCATTTTATCATTGGTTCTTTTACAGTTTCCAATTTCCTCTTCCATTTGATACTTCAAGAGGAATTTGTATATTTTCCCTATCATCTTTCTGTCCAGACTTTGAATAATTTTATTCAATTTGTGTGGTTCTGTTTCAATACCATATATTTTAGTGTCTTTATTGTATTTAGTTTTAATTTGGAGGTAGGTTAGCCAGTCACCTTTCATATTCTGATCTGCCAATTCTTCAATTGTTTTTAAATTTCCCTGTCTGTCAATTAGATCTCTGTATCTTAGAATTTTGTTCCAATCTGTAAAATTTGGGTGTGTCGTTCTTTCTGTTGGTGATAGCCAATTTGGGGTTTTCACATAGTGGATTTTTTTAATTTTGAGCCATTGTTGCAGTAAAGTTCTAATTAAATGATTTTGAAAGTATTTGTGCGTTTTATGTTTGTCATTCATTCCATAAGAAATTATGCCAGCCTGCCTGCAGGTCATGGCCTTCTAAGATCAGAATTCTTTTATTCTTTAACTCAATCCAATCCATCATTGTCATTGTTACTGCAGTTGCGTATATATAGGCTCCCTGTGTGCTTCCATCCATCCCTACGAAGATCTGCTGACTCTGCCTGCCTGCTGGTAAGTGAGCTGGGTTTTTTCTTTTATTTTTTTAATGTATTTTAAAATAATATTTTATTTATTGTGCATATGATTTTTAAAAATAGTGTTATTCTGTGTTGATTCTTTTTTTAAATTGTCTTAAACTATTTAAAAAAAGATTCTATCCAAAATAAATTGAAACAAGCCATTTTAAAAATTTCTATGCACAATACTTTGAAATGGACTCAGGAATCATGATTGACACTGAGTGAATTTGCACTTTTAATAATCAGGAAGATACAATGGCATTGAAAAAAGTGACTGATGACCATTTTTCACACTTAGCGACCGTTGCGACCATTTTTCACACTTAGCGACCGTTGCAGCATCCTCATGGTCACGTGATCAAAATTTTGTTTGGCAACAGATTCGTATTTATGCTGGTTTCAGTGTCCTGGGGTGACCTTTTGACAAAAAAATTTTTTTTTAATCAAGCCAGCCCCCCCCCCCCCCCCGGTCAAGGGCGTCCCTCTTTTCCAATCTGAAAATCTGGTCACCTTACAATAAGTAAACATTATCCTGATTAAGTAACATAATTTAAGGGTAGGAATGAACTGATTAGCCACTTGTCTTACTCATATATTCAGCTCACATAACTCTGGATTTAAATAATTTTTAGATTGGAAAAAGGGCAATGTGAGCACAATATACAAGGCTGGTCACATTTTTTTCTTTTCCAGAACATTTCTCCTTGCCCTGTTTCTCCTTGCCCAGAATGGGCAGTTTGGAGGGTCTAAGTAAGAATGTTGGGATGCTTTTAATAACTGGGAATTTATGTCAGACATAAGACTTTTAGGACAAAATTGATTGATTTGGTGAATTATTTATTTGGCACAGCTGCCAGGTCCTCAGTGTAATCACCGAGAGAGATAAGCAAAATCTTACTACTCTGGCAAGTATTCAAGATGAAGGTTGCTTACCCTACTAATTTGTCAGAGCTGAGTGACATGAGACACTGTGGAAAGGACACTGTTGGTCTCATTACATCTACTGGCTACAACCACCTAGTGGCTCCATGGAATATTTTTGAGGACTGACATGAGGACATATCAGGTTAGGAGATTGAAGTCATACATGCCAATTATACAGTAGAATCTTAGTCTCCAAACTGTCAGCTGAGGTCCAGGGGCCTGCACTGAAGAACTGTTAAATTATTATAGATATACTTGATACACTATTTCATTTTTAATGTCTGATTGGAATCATAACAATTATTAAGGGATATTATTAAGGGTTTTATCACACAAGCAATTACACTACAGAGTTCTTGTGCATTTTGAATCTGGGGAAACATATTTAGAAGCTATTTTCTTTTTCTTTTTCTTATCTCTCCTCCCTTCCTTTTGTATCTGATGGAGCAATGTTAACTTTTCTGAATAGCAATGTCTACAAAACCATGGGGAAATCCTTCAAAGGTCTGGCACAATCTGGAGTCTTGGTGTGCTTTGATGAATTTAATCATATAGAGCAGGAGGTAATTGTAGGACCAGCTTCTTGGCAAAACTAGCATTCAGTGAAAATTACAAGCCTGACAACTTCATTAACAGCACTGACATTAAACAAAACTGACTAAAGCTCATGGTTAAGTGGGGAGAAAAATAAAAATGTTTAATCACGCTTAACTGCTATCCCCTGTTAAATTTGCACCTTTGCATTTTGTTCAAATGTTGCTATCTTTTCCTCTATATATCCAGAGAAGATATATTGCTGTTGCAGTCTTCTAACACAATGGCAAAGGGAAGACAGTGAAGAGATGTAACATTTTGTTCATGATAGATTAATGGCACGATCTCTTATTTTCTGGAACACAACCTGCCACTCACCGTCTTTAGAAAATGAGAGTACACTTTCATTTTCTAGCAACCTGGAGACATGAAGAATTCTGCTTTAGCTCTTTTCTTTAAACCTAGCTAAAAATTTGAAGACAGATATGTCAATAAATAAGATTATTTTTATCTTTGGCTTGATTTGGGTATTCAAACTACATTCTTAAATTGCACGTATCATTAAATATTCACACAAGAATATTATAACCTGGTCCATTTTGCAATATGAGTTTTTAAACTCTGAAATTCGTTTATGCGGCATATACTGTAGTCATCACAAAATGAAAGCAATCTTTGTATATTTTAATTAGTCAATAAAACCTTAGTTTTTTAAGCAATTGAGAAAAAAGTGGTAGCATAGTAGCACTATTCAATAAGCTCTTGCCTGTTAAATAAATAACAACTGTCTGACGTAAATTTGTTTTCATCAACTAGCTTATTTTATGCATAATTTAGATGAATAAGATCATGTATTAATTTCAGTGCAAAATACAGAGAAGCAAATTGTTGCTTCTGTTGTCAAAACAGATATTCAGAGAATGGATGGAGGCCACTAGATTTGTCTATGTAATACCTCTGTTTTGCAAACTCTACTGGCTTCTAGTTTCTTTCCAAATGCAGTTCAAGGTGCTGGTCATCATCTTTAACGTACTGTATGGCACAGGGCCAGATTATCTGACAGATTGCCTTTGCCTAAGGACATCTACCTGTCCTAAAAGGTCAGTTAGGATGGCCACGCTTGTAGTATCTTCCCTTAAATATTGGCATCTGATGCAGAGCCTTTTCTGTGGCAGCCCCTGCCCTATGGGATACTCTGGCCCCTGAAGTTTGGTAGCCTCTATCTTCCTAGCCCTCTATAAAACTTTGAAGACTTGGCCTTTCCTGAAGCATTGAGATAAGAGACTATTGACTTGGTCCTAGTAGGTTTTTGTTGTTTTCTATGTTTATAGTTTCATAGTTTTTTTAAAAATGTTTTTATGTTATCTTTACTTTTGATTGTGAGACACTCAGATCTGGTTATACGATCAGAGATTATATCTATGTTTTAATTAAATGCATGAATGCATGATTGAATCAATCAATCAATCAATCAATCAATCAATCAATCAATGAAACAATGAATCCATGACTCCATGACTCCATGAATCAATAAATAACTGGAGTATTAAGAATGGCTTATCTCCCTTAAATATAAACTGAAATGGCATGTAATGAATTAGAAACTCATTACCTGATACAAGAAATGTGCTGGTGAAATGACTGTGGGATTCTTTTTTAAAGTGATGAAACATTAGCATAGAACTAGAACCAGGATATCAGCAATTCTTCTGTCAGTGGTCTAGAACCCTGGAATAGATAGTTTTTCATATCCTAACCCTAGTGCTTACTCTTATGTGAATAGGTTTCCACTATAGAAAATTGTGAGTGAGTAAGAAGGGACAGAATATTGGATAAATTTCTCCCACAGATAGATTTGAAATGGGGTTATTAAGACTGCAATTAAGAGGAAATATGAATAAACATAGTGTCAGTTCCAACATAATCAAAATATAGGCATATACCACAATATTTGAAAGACTGTTAACCTGAAAATCAACCACATATATGCAAAAGTGAAAAGTCAGCTCTGAAGTATATCTCAGCAATGAATAATGAAAGAATATTGATCTGTCATAAAGATATTTGACCAGGTTAAAGAATATATTACTAATTTTGCCAGCACTAATAGAAAAACTAGTTCTATAAAATTGCTTCGTGTAGGTCAACAAGTGTTATTTCTCATTTTACAAAGCCTGCCAAAGAATGTCATTTACTTTCTTAACTAAAGAAGGAACTCTCAAAGGTGCTTTTTCAGGAGGCAACTGGGCTTTCTTGTTTTTTATTTTGATGACATTTCATTTCACCAAATGCTTCACCAAACCTCTAAAAGGATGCAGATTACCAGCTGTATGCAAGGAATATAACTCCTTCCATGTCCCATTGTCCTGTCAGAGCTGAAGAAGCTTCTTGGATGAGAAGTGAAAGATCTTCAAAAGAAAAAAACCAAGAAAGTCCAGTTGCCTCTTGAAAAAGCACCTTTGGGACAACCATGACCTGGATGACTGAGAAGCTCTACAGAATAAAGAAGGAAGTATATTTAGCAGAATAACTAGAATATCAGTAATAGCTATTTCTTTATGAATTTGCTTGCATGTGATTGGAATCCAGATCATAGTTACCCTGGTTGATGAGCAAGAAGCTAAAAACATGTGATTTCTATGCCATGAAGGGCTTTAAAGATGATAATTGGGACTTTGAATTGCACATAGAAGCATTTTGATTTCTTTCTTTCTTTTTCTTTTCACCCTTACTTTATATTTCCGTGTATTAATGTTTTATTTATGTGTATTAACTTTTGTTTTTTATTGTTTAATAAAATATTTTTTTTTAAAAAAAATGATTACACCCAAAAGCTGGCTGGTAAAGCAATTCACAAAGCAGTGATCATTTAAGCATAGCATGCTGCTCCCAACACTGCCTGTGGCCTGTGCATTCTGGACCACTTTTTAATTTAAAAAAGATTAAAAATATAACAAGGATTAGTGAGACCCAGCAAATCTTATAGAAACGCTCTGGACCACATTATTAATAGCTTTTTCACAGTAGACATGCTTTCTCTCTTAAGCACCATATTGGACATCTAGGTTCCAAATTATCTTGCATCATTTTATCTGAGAAGAATTCATTTATCAATGAAACTGTAAATGTAAGAGCATCTAGAAAGGTTACATTATTCAGTTAATGATGCACATTGTAGTAACAATTATTTCTGCCATTTTAATGCTCCATATTGCACTGTAAACATTTTCTCAGAATGTCATACATATGCATGTCTCCTAATGATTACTAATACCATAAAATGATTCTCTATATTATAGGATATTAACTATGAGTGTTGCTGTTTATATATCTAAGTATACACACAAAAAGAGGATTTCTGAAGATATTAAGAATGTTTTCTGAGTTTTAAAGAAAAACTCAGAAAAACTCCAGTAAGGACTGATTTACTTTAGCTCAAGAGCTAGAAAATGTTGTTTGTTTATTTAAGGATATATACAGAATGAAAAGAATGCAATACTGTATACTACCAACCTGATTTTTTTCTCTATCACCCCCATCCAAATGTTTAAAAATCTTAAGTTATGGAAAAAGTCACATTACTTTGAACATCGAGTTCCAATATTCAAAGCTATGAATATACAGTTCAACTTTTCCCACTGAAACAAATAAACTACAGAACAGCATATCAAGAACAGAGCAACTGGAACTACACTGCAAAAATCCAAATGTCCCCACAGACAGCAGCACAGATACCATTTAGTGATTATTTAGGTTATTCAAGCCCAGATGTATCAATACTAAACAAATCAGAACATTTGGATCATGCATTTACAATTTTCAAGGTGCTAGTAATATTGATGTACACATCTATGCATGCTTATAGGTCATGGCCATTTAATGGTTTTTATTTTCAGAAATGTGTTCTACAACAGCAGCATTCCAGTGTGTAATGACATTCTCCTTTCATACAGCACATCAGAGCCTATTGAAAGCTTCAGGTATAGTGGCTGGGGAAATGATAAATTACAAAGTAGGTTCAGTGAGGATCTGATTGTGAATATCTTATTTCAAAATCTATTGTGCTCTATTTTGAAGTAGGTTTGAAGTGCAGATTTTCTTTCAGTGGAGGAATACAGTATGGAGTTGCAAGAAATCCTGTCTCGACCATCTTATGTGATGTTCATGCCATTTGTATTGAACTAGTTGACTATGCCCTTTTCATTGCTCATCAGTGATGGCATCTCAATTGTCACATGCTATCTTTAAAAATATTATCTGATATTTACTTGATTGTTATTTCATACCTAGTAAACAAATAGAGTAGAATTTAATCCTGGGAACTGTTGCATACGCCTTCATCATTTTATAGATTTATTTTAGTTTATTTTTCCATTGTAATTCTGTTATTCTTTTTTAAAAAATATAAAAGTATAACCTTTTCCATCCAGTTTTTGTTCATGTGTTCTGTAAAGGATTTTCCTGACCAATACTGTGCCTCTAGATTTTATAATTGGAGAGGAATATCTCTTGTGTCAAAAACTCTAAAGCTGATCTGTCTTCACATTTTAGCTAGTGACAGAACAAAACTCACTTCACACTTGCTGCCAAATAATAAGATGACTATGCTTTTTTCTCTGTGTTCAAAGAAAGGCCAATCTTTGATAGAGTTGTAATTATAGGAAAGAAAGTGACCCTAAAAGCAAACAGGTCATCATACGGTTGGATAACAAGAAAACCCAACTGGGAATCAAATAATATAGTGATAGTGATTTTTCAAACCACAAAGAATGCCTAGCTATTCCATCTATGACCCATGAATATATCTAAGATAAATCCACTAATGTTCTGAATAATTAATAAATTCGCTTAGTAAATTTCCCAATTTTAAATTAAGCAGATACCAATTTTCTTCTATAAACAACATGGGGGGTTTTCCCCTTAAATGGTCTTTTCCAATGTAGCATTAAACAAAAGGTACACCAGAGCTCTAAATGAAGCTAAGGTTCATTATATTTTTGTTGTTTTACAACTATTTTTGAACTCACAGTTTTACACTATATATTCTATAAATACATTTGAATCTGCATATAGCAAGCTAGCCTGTTGTTACTTTGTCCAGATGTTGTTGATTATATTTTAGAATAAGGTGTAGATCAGGGGTGTCCAAACTTGGGAATTTTAAGATTTGTGGGCTTCTGGCTGGGGAATTCTGGGAGTTGAAGTCCACAAGTCTTAAAGTTCCCAGGCTAGATCAAAGCTAGTAGTCGTCCATCTAAACCTATACTAAAGAATTTCATGTAGCTGTCCCCATTCGGATGTTCTTCTTGTGCTGGGTAGTGAGAGCTCTGCATTAGGCTTGGCAAGAAGTTTACCTGATCCTCTTATTCTTTTTAGTGACTAAAAAGTTATATGTATTTGCATTTGCATTTTTATTGTTATTCTAATTGGATTCTCTTTCTCATAAGCCCAAAAGCTCTTTCCTATGCACAATCTGAGTTAAGAATATCACCTGCATTTTATAACCTGTAATAAATAAATGCAGCAAGAAAATAATTTTTCACTGTATATGCAGATCAGCTACATGAAAGTCATCCAGTAAAGTTTAGCAAAATATTTTTTTCAAACAGTGGCAAGCACCACAAGCGTTGATCAGAATGCAGATATAATTGGTAGACAGCTGGGAACCTTAGCTTTTATTAGGAATGTGTGAATAAGTATAAATTCAGTCTATGTAAGAGCTGTAGATTTTCAGTTATTCATATGGTCTGCCAACTGGATTTTATCAGCTGGAAAATCCACTTCCATTTGTTGTTTACTGCTTTTTCTAAGAGGGAAATCTGCCATATTCATTTTATATATTTCTGTAAAATAGAAAGTTTTAAATATGATTTTCTCTCAGGTATGCTTTTTAAAATAAATCCATTAATATACCTTTACATTATCCATATGTTTAATGCAAGGATCTTTAATACGTGCCTTTTTATATACTTCTCAAAGATACATTCTTATTTCAATTTAATTTTCCTCCTGTAATTTTTTGTCAAGATTTTCAACTGAACAACTGAACAGGTACTAGCAAATACCCATTGCTGTTGATATTTTAAAAGCACCTTAGTTTCTTTGATGGCTTGTCACATACTGTATTTCTTAATTGAAAGAATACCTGAAAAACATTCTCAACTTTTAGCCATAGAAGAACATTAAGCAAGTTATGTGTTATACTTTCAATTCACAGTGAATGTGAGACCCAACATATGTTATGGGACCTCTCTGGATTATAATATGTTCAATTTTGTTTTAATGTCCAGAGATTCTAAAGCTACATATAGTTGTGCTATATGTGATAACTAAAATTGGTCAAATTGGTCATAGCACTTTTGAAGGAAATCTTGCTGTGTGATCTACAAACTGAACATTGGTTGATAAGCTAGTAGGACCCAAGAAGCCTTAGAACGATAGTCCTCCCTTTTGATATATTACTTTAGATACAGTAAGAGGTACAGGAGGGAGACTTGTGCTCAGACATTATCAGACAATTGTGTACCTGAGGAACACTCAATATTGGCAACCTCAGACCAGTGGCCATGTGGGAATGGACCTTAATGTTAAGACTCTATCAAAATAATATCATGTAATTGCAATGAAACAATAATTCTGGTTATGTGAAAGTGTCAGCATGGGATATTACCAGTTAAAGTAGGAAAGCTATAGCTAAGCAGATGAATGTGATTATTATACAATTGTATCACAGTGGCCAGTTGTTTCGCCGGATTTGGCATTGGTTACTAGTTGGGCCCCACCCTTATTATTAACCATTCCGTAGCTCTCATTCCCTACTGCCAACTCAGTTCTCCATTGTTTCATTGTCTTTTCAGTAAAGGATGTAATATTTTTGCTAATGCCAGTTGTTTCTAAGCATTTTATGATCCAACTATGTGGCAGTGAGTCAAATGCCTTTTTGTAATCAATCCAGACCATATTCAAGTTCGTTTTTCTGTTCTTACAATTTTCTAATATCATTTTATCAATTAGAAGCTGATCTTTTGTGCCCCTGCTCCTTCTTTTGTTGCCTTTTTGCTCTACTGGCAAGATGTTGTTTGTTTCCAAATAATCCATCATGTTATCTGCAATAATGCCTGTGAGTAATTTGAAGGTTGTTGGCAAGCATGTTATTGGTCTATAGTTTTCAGGTGTTGTTCCTTTAGTTGGATCTTTCTGAATCAAGTATGTTTTTCCAGTTGTCAACCATTCATCAATTTGGCCCTTTTGTAAAATTTCATTCAGTTGCCTGGCCAATATTGCATGTAAACTGGTCAGATATTTGAGCCAGAAACCATGTAATTGGTCCTTTCCAGGTGATGTCCAATTCTTTACCTTTTTAACTCGATTTTTGATCATCTCAGTTGTTATTTCTAATACTTGCATTTGTTTGTTGCCAATGGTTTTCTCAAAGTCATGTATCCACTTTGCTTCCTTGTTGTAGTCCTTTGCATTTTCCCACAATTCTTTCCAGAATTCAACTGTGGCCTGCTTTTCTGGTTTTTCACTTTTGGTGTCACCATTCACATTAAGACTTTGATAAAAACACCTTTGGTCTGATCGAAATTGCTGATTTTGTTTATATTGGATGATTCGTGCCTCATATCTTTCAATTTTTCTAGCTGTTGCTGTTATCTGCTGTTTTACAATCTCTACAGCTTCATTGATGTTTCTTGTATCCAATCTATATCTTCTGATTAGCCGATCTATGATTTTGTTGTTTTTAAGCCGTTGCTCATGCATGTTCTTTAAGTTACTAGCATCTGCCCTTAATTTTTTGATTTTTTGTTCTAAACGGATTTTCCATTTTGGCTTTGATGCTTTTTCTGTTGTGTGACTAGGTACTTTAATTTTAATGCCTAGTTCATTAGTGACTATTACAGCTGCGCTGTACATTAACTGGTTTGTTTCCAAGATGGATCCCGGTTCAATTGTTGAAAACACTGCATTAACCATTTTCATGATAGGGGCCAAAATTTTCTTAGGCACAGTTTTTAGTGATGGTAAACGTTGCCTTTCCTCATTAAGCAGAAAATGCTCCATGATCTTATCCTTCAATTCTTTTTGTTTTTGAGTTAGTTCATCAGTTGGTTCAATGATAACTGGTTCTAGTGGTGGTGATGTTATTTCCTCCCCGAGAGCTTCTTCTGGGAGTTCTACTATAGTGTCTTTAGTTGTGTCTTGAATATCAGTTATTTCCGCTTGTGATATTGTTTTTTGGGTTTTGCAATTTGCCTGAATTTCCTCATGTTCAACTTCACTAAACACTTTATTCCGTATAATAAATCGCCTTTGATCTGCTAGTCGTTGTTCACTAACATTTGAATCTGGATATTGTTGTTTCCATAATTCATACATTCGCTTTAAATAGCCTCTTTTTTCTGGCTCTGAGTTGTAGTAACAGGCCATTATGGCACGGTTTTCATCTGCACTATATTTTTGTCGTTTTGTTGGCTGGTCCACTTGTAGCCCACTTGTCGACGGATGTCCAGGGACCCCAACATCCGCCGTGGCCCTTGTTAACCCGCACGACGACTGATGCGGTATGGAATTCTTATTCGTTTTTTTCACCATATTGTAAGGGTTGGCGGGGTTTTTTTTTACGGGACCAGATGCCAACCTGATCCCAACCTTCCTCCTTTCTCATCCGGGCTTGGGACCGGCAATGGCGGAGTTGTTGTTGTTGTTGTTATTATTATTATTATTATTATTATACAATTGTATCACAGCGGCCAGTTGTTTCACCGGATTATTATTATTATTATTATAATACAATTGTATCACAGCAGCCAGTTGTTTCGCCGGATTTGGCATTGGTTACTAGTCGGGCTCCACCCAGGGGCCTAGGACGTCGTAACGTATTTTCGTAATATGCGTGCAGATCCAAGCAGTGCGGCTTTTTGCATTTGACTGATGGTGATTTTGTTAATTTTTAACTGTTTTAAATGTAATTCCAGTGCTTTTGGAATAGCACCCAGTGTGCCAATTACCACTGGAATTATCACTGCTGGTTTGTGCCATAGTCGTTGAATTTCGATTTTTAAGTCCTGGTATCTTGCGATTTTTTCATGTTCCTTCTCGGCGACCCTGCTATCACCTGGTATTGCGATGTCTATGATTGTGACCTTATTTTTCTCAACCAGTGTGATGTCTGGTGTATTATGCGCCAGTATTTTGTCGGTTTGTATACGGAAATCCCACAAGATCTTGACCATCTGATTTTCGGTGACTTTTTCAGGCTGATGTTCCCACCAGTTTGTTGCTGTTTTAATATTATAATTTTTGCACAAATTCCAATGGATCATTTGTGCTACTGAATTGTGCCGCAATTTATAATCAGTCTGCGCGATTTTTTTACAGCAGCTGAGTATGTGATCAACAGTTTCATCAGCTTCTTTGCAAAGTCTGCATTTGGCATCATCAGAGGATTTTTCGATTTTGGCCTTAATGGCATTTGTGTGGATAGCTTGTTCTTGCGCAGCCAGGATTAGTGACTCTGTTTCTTTCTTTAATGTACCTGTTGTTAACCATAACCAAGTTTGTTCACTGTCCACTTTATCTTTTATTTTTTCCAGAAATTGGCCATGCAGTGCTTTGTTCTGCCAACTCTCCAGTCTTGATTTTATCACATCTTTTCTGTATTCTTGTTTCATCTGTTGGGCCTTCAGTAGATTTTTGTTCTTTACTTCGATTAATAGATGCTCTTGACTTTCTTTTAAATAATCAGCCAGTGCATGTTTTTCTTCTTCAACTGTTTGCTTCACTTGTAATAATCCTCTGCCACCTGATTTTCGGGGCAGATATAGTCTATCAGTATCACCATGTGGATGTAAACTGTAGTGCATTGTCATTAGTTTCCTGGTTTTTCGGTCCAAACGGTCCAAATCAGCTTGTGTCCAGTTAACTATACCAGCTGTGTATCTTATAACTGGTATTGCCCAGGTATTTATGGCCTTGATTGTATTATTATTATTATTATAAACAATTGTATCACAGCGGCCAGTTGTTTCGCCGGATTTGGCATTGGTTACTAGTCGGGCCCCACCCAGGGGCCTAGGACGTCGTAACGTATTTTCGTAATATGCGTGCAGATCCAAGCAGTGCGGCTTTTTGTATTTGACTGATGGTGATTTTGTCAATTTTTAACTGTTTTAAATGTAATTCCAGTGCTTTTGGAATAGCACCCAATGTGCCAATTACCACTGGAATTATCACTGCTGGTTTGTGCCATAGTCGTTGAATTTCAATTTTTAAGTCCTGGTATTTTGCGATTTTTTCATGTTCCTTCTCGGCGACCCTGCTATCACCTGGTATTGCGATGTCTATGATTGTGACCTTATTTTTCTCAACCAGTGTGATGTCTGGTGTATTATGCGCCAGTATTTTGTCTGTTTGTATACGGAAATCCCACAAGATCTTGACCATCTGATTTTCGGTGACTTTTTCAGGCTGATGTTCCCACCAGTTTGTTGCTGTTTTAATATTATAATTTTTGCACAGATTCCAGTGGATCATTTGTGCTACTGAATTGTGCCGCAATTTATAATCAGTCTGCGCAATTTTTTTACAGCAGCTGAGGATGTGATCAACAGTTTCATCAGCTTCTTTGCAAAGTCTGCATTTGGCATCATCAGAGGATTTTTCAATTTTGGCCTTAATGGCATTTGTGCGGATAGCTTGTTCTTGCGCAGCCAGGATTAGTGACTCTGTTTCTTTCTTTAATGTACCTGTTGTTAACCATAACCAAGTTTGTTCACTGTCCACTTTATCTTTTATTTTTTCCAGAAATTGGCCATGCAGTGCTTTGTTCTGCCAACTCTCCATTCTTGATTTTATCACTTCTTTTCTATATTCTTGTTTCGTCTGTTGGGCCTTCAGTAGATTTTTGTTCTTTACTTCGATTAATAGATGTTCTTGACTTTCTTTTAAATAATCAGCCAGTGCAGCAGCAGCAGCAGCAGCAGCAGCAGCAGCAGCAGCATCATCATCATCATCATCATCATCATCATCATCATCATCATCATTATTATTATTATTATTATTGTTATTATTATTATTATTTGTATGCCGCCCACTCCCTTGGGACTCTGGGTGGCTTACAGACAGATAAAAAGCATTTAAAAATTTAAAAGTAAATACAATTGTTAAAATTACACAACATCCATTCAGTCTAAGTGGGGCTGGACATTGATCAACAGCCCCAGGCCTGCCAGAACAGCCAGGTCTTAGTGGCTTTACGGAAGGCTGGGAGAGTGGTAAGGGTCCGGATCTCTACGGGTAGATCGTTCCACAGGGCCGGTGCAGCCACAGAGAAGGCCCTTGCCCCGGGGGGCCGCCAGCCGGCATTGTCCGGTCGATGGCACCCGGAGGAGGCCCAACCTGTGAGATCTTGTTGGTCATTGGGAGGTATGTGGCAGGAGGCGGTCTCTCAGGTAGCCAGGTCCTAAACCATGTAGTGCTTTAAAAGTAATGACTAGCACCTTTAAGAATGTTCGGAGGCCAGTAGGGAGCCAGTGCAGCTCGCGGAGGATGGGTGTAACATGGGTGTATCTAGGTACACCCAGTATCGTTCACGCGGCTGCATTCTGGACCAACTACAGTCTTCGAACACTCTTCAGGGGCAGCCCCATGTAGAGCGTGTTACAGTAATCCAGTCTTGAGGTGACAAGGGCATGAGTGACTATTCAAAGTGCCTCCCAGTCCAGATAGGGCCACAACTGGTGCACCAGGCGAACCTGGGCAAAAGCCCCCCTGGTCACAGCTGACAGATGGTGTTCTAATGTCAGCTGCGGGTCCAGGAGGACACCCAAATTGTGGGCCCTCTCTGAGGGGTGTATAATTTCACCCCCCAGGCTAAGAGGTGGAATGTCTGGACTATCCTTGGGAGGCAACATCAATAGCCACTCGGTCTTGTCTGGATTGAGTCTAAGCTTGTTCACTCCCATCCAGACCCTGACAGCCTCCAGGCACTGGCACATCACTTCCACTGCTTCGCTGAGTTGGCACGGGGCGGACAGATACAATTGAGTATCGTCCGCATACTGATGATATTTGATCCTGTGCCGGTGTATGATCTCACCCAGCAGCTTCATGTAGATATTAAATAGGAGGGGGGACAGGACCGAACCCTGTGGCACCCCATATTTGAGAGGCCTAGGGGTCGATCTCTGTCCTCCAACCAACACCAACTGCGACCTGTCCGAGAGGTAGGAGGAGAACCACCATAAGACGGTGCCTCCCACTCCCACCTCCTGTAACCGCCGCAGAAGGATACCATGGTCGATGGTATTGAAGGCTGCTGAGAGGTCAAGAAGCACTAGGATAGAGGAATGTCCTCTATCCCTGGCCCTCCAGTTGTCATCGATCAGTGCGACCAAAGCAGTTTCGGTGCCATAACCAGGCCTGAAACCCGGCTGAAATGGATCCAGATAATCTGCTTCATCCAAGGTCCGTCGGAGTTGAAAGGCCACCACCTTCTCAACAACCTTCCCTATGAACGGGAGGTTGGAGACTGGATGATAGTTGTTTAAGATGGCTGGATCCAGGGATGGTTTCTTAAGGAGGGGGTCTCACCACCGCATCCTTTAGGGGGTGCGGGAAGGATCCCTCCTAGAGAGAGGTGTTAACAATCCTCTGGAGCCAGCCACGTGTCACCTCCCTGCTGGTCGAGACCAGCCAGGAGGGACACGGTTCCAGTATACAAGTGGAGGCACTCACCGCTCCCATGACCTTGTCCACTTCATCAGGAGAAGCCCGTTGAAACTCAATCCATAAAGCATTGTCAAGACCCTCCCCCAGCATCTCGGCTGGTACTGTCCAAGTGGAGTCCAGGTCCGTCCGAATCCAAGCGATTTTATCCGACAGAAACTGAACAAAAAACTCTTCAGCTCTACCCTGTAAGGGCTCGCCCGCATCCCTCCCTTTCAAGACGGAGCGTGCTATCCTAAACAGAGTGGCTGGGCGAGATTCTGCAGATGCAATAAGAGTGGAAAAATGAGCACATTTTGCCACCCGTATCGCCACTAGATAAATCCTAATAAAGGCTCTTAATTGTGTTCGGTCAGATTCGGAATTACTAGCCCTCCAGCGTCGCTCTAGGCTTCTCTTTTGGTGCTTCATCTCCCGGAGTTCCTCGGTAAACCAAGGAGCCCTCCTGGATCCACTGCTGCGGAGAGGCCGTAAAGGTGCAATCCGGTTTAGAGCTTCCGCTGCCGCTGTATTCCAAGCAGCGACCAAGGACTCCACCGGACTGTTCCAGGCCGCACTCTCAATCCCCTCATGC
This sequence comes from Thamnophis sirtalis, assembly GCF_051295495.1. Taxonomy (NCBI): domain Eukaryota; kingdom Metazoa; phylum Chordata; class Lepidosauria; order Squamata; family Natricidae; genus Thamnophis; species Thamnophis sirtalis. The sequence continues at coordinate 35,734,511 of NW_028261389.1, read as the reverse complement.
ATGTCAACCAAGCATTCTCCGCAAACATACCCCACAACAGTTAAAGATACAACAATATAATAAAAATAATTATACTAATTTAAAAGAAGGTGGGTTCGTTCATTCACAGGCATGCAGATACATTCCACATACAGGGCACTACATGAGATAATAAAAATTATGAATTTGAATTTTATCCCAAAAATCAAATGATTAGTTGAAGAAACCATAAAAGGCAGATGTGAAGAGGTAGAATTTAAGTTGGGGACAGATATTTCCTGAAGACAGAATGACCTTAAGACAATTCACTTCAGACCAAATGATACTGGGATAGAAAAAGGAGACCCTGCTGTTAATTGCCTCAAAATAAACAATGGCTCACTCGAGGGTGGGTTCTTGTAAGTGATGGATCTAGAATTTCCTCATTTGAAACACGACTCTCAGATTTAAAGGGGCTCAGTTGTGAATATAAATTTAAATCTTGAGTGTGATAATTGTGACACTGGTGGTTGTGGGGCTTCAGGTAACTATTAAGCTGAAGTTGCACTCTCTGATTGTGAAGCCTTGAAGTTTATTAATAATTTCTTTTCAGTGTTGATGGCAATGGAGCAATGCCTTCAATATTCTCAGATGAAGAAGGTAATATTGAATGGGTTAGCATGGAAGTGTGAGGCTCTGAAGAACTTTATTTGGAATGAGCACAAATTCACTGCAGCAACCCTGAATAGCAGAAAAGGGAAATCGAGCTTCTATACAACATCTTCCAACAAAATGGATACCCATGCAACTTTATCAAAAAGTGCCTGACCACAGCCCAATATAGCAGAACCAACACAAGCTGTAAAAAGAATAACACTGCCAACATCTCAGAAACCACTATAAGACTATTACAACCACATGGAATCAGCAAAGCACACAAGCCAACTAAAGTCCTCCAAAACAACCTAAGTAAACCAAAAGACCCAGCAACTCTAGAAGAAGAAGAAAAAAAGAAACCATCTATGACAGTGTAATGACTGCAACAGCCACTTCAGAGAACAAACAGGAAGAAGCCTGGCATCCATGAACATCAACTAGCAGTCAGAAAACATGATGAAAACTCTTTAATTTCACAACATATGGACAGATTTAACCATAATTTCATCTGGGAAACTGAGACCATCTGAGACTAAGCCAAGTACAAAAATGCTAGGAAATTTCTAGAAACCTGGCACTCTGATAAATTAGTCATCAATAGACACACAGAGATAAACAATATCTACATACTATGTAAAAGAGACTATCGACAAGTCAAAAAGGGAACAAAAAAGACCAATAGCAATAGCAATAGCAGTAGACTTATATACCGCTTCATAGGCCTTTCAGGCCTCTCTAAGCGGTTTACAGAGAGTCAGCATATTGCCCCCAACAATCTGGGTCCTCATTTTACCCACCTCGGAAGGATGGAAGCCTGAGTCAACCCTGAGCCGGTGAGATTTGAACCGCTGACCTGCTGATCTAGCAGTAGCCTGCAGTGCTGCATTTAACCACTGCGCCACCTTGGCTCCAAAATACCTCCCTACATTAATCAGCACCCAGATGAGCATAGATTAACTTCAAAATTAACATCAGAACAACAAGAAATAAAGAATACCCCAATCAAGGAATGCAAACAACATAACATAGACAAGACCACCCTCACAAGACTGAGAAGGCAAGGCACTGGAATATGAAATGACAGCAAAGCCCACTCCTTACTAGCACTGATCATGTTACCTAATTTGGGATAATGAAACATCTGCAAGAAAACAACCAAGCTCAGAGAGCAACAACAACACCTCATTTCAATCCTGAGCTACAAATGTTCTCCTTTACTGGTAGAATAGGAATTTTAAAATGAAAAAAGAATGATATAGCAGGAGTGGCGAGCAGAGTCTCAGTATGCTTTTTCAAGACTTGCTTCCCAATAGTAGCTTGTAGACATAAGAAACATTTGCAGTGTTTATTATTTAGGGAAAAAAATTCAACAGTGTTTACAAAAATCCATCAACGATCATTCTCCAAAGCACAGATGAAAAAGTCCCTATCTATCTCAGTGTTCTTCAAACCTGTCAATTTTAAGATGTGTGGACTTCAGCTCCAAGAATTTCCCAGCCAGGATGACATAAACAGTCAAGAGACTTAAATAGCAACTTAGCCCAGATAATAAGAAACCTGGAAGAAATGTTGAAATAATTCAAAGGTACTCTGTCTTAAATAATTCACAAAAATGGGGATGAGAAATCCCTCTTGTTTTCAAATATTTTATATTTACTCAGGACTAGCATGAAAGCAACCCTAACTTTTACGAGAAACCTGTGCAGTTCTTGTCCAGATGCATGGAACTTGGTAGTCTTTGGCTGTAGAAAATCTTTGGCAGTAGAAGATGAATGGAGATGTTAGCGGGCACTGAGTCAAATTGTTTCTAACTTGTAATTTCTGTCTTATAAATCCTCAAAAGCAAAGATTCCAGTTACTGGTATTATTAAGTGAATTAACTTATTTACAACCAACCAAACTTTACTGTCTCTCACATTCCCTTATTCAAACTATACAATTATTCACACTGCTCATATATTAGCACATTACTTACATATATTTTCATGTATTATTTCCATATAAAAAGAATGAGCTCATTTAGAATTAGTGGAATGGACTATAAATAAGGGGCACAGTTGATATATTATAAATACAATATGAATTGTGTTTCTGTGTAATCACAGGTAGATACATACGTGCCTCCTGTATTTATGGGTATCCCCATTGTTTTTTATGGCAAAACCCCATCAAATATAAGGATTGTCAATTATGGCATGCATGTATAGCATTCTATTTGCAATTAGGTATTTATGTTTATTTAGTTCTGAAACATGTATCCCTTTTTTTGTTCTAAGACTGTCAGAGTTTCTGGTCAGTGTACAATCCCTGGATCAGAGTCAGAGATGGGAAATCAGCATCTGCTAAATATATGGCTCTTTTGACTCACATTTGCAGTACAGATCACGAAGAATTTTATCTAAAACCTTCATCTACCATGTCTGGGAGAAGAATGTTATGTAATATGCACAATTTTCATTATTTTGAGGCTGATTCAATACATGATGCTAACCTTCTTGGTCCCTAGCCATGAATTATGCAGATTGGTCTTGCTGTTTTTTTAACTATGTGCAGTATATATAGGGCAGTGAAAAAGTCAGGTAATTGTCCTATTGCCACAGTCAGAGCTGGTTCTGTTTCAGGTTATTTACTGCTATGTCCTTCTTTCATTCACCTTCCTCCCTTCCTCCCTTCCTCCTTTTCTCCTTTGCAAAACAAAAAAAGCACTTATCTGACGTAATTATTTCTGATAGAATATGCATTTTGAAGTCCTTCCTTGGGGAAAAATTAAGTTCCAGTATCATGAGATGTTTGTTGTTTACCTACTTAATTTGTATTTTTGTTATTTTTGTCTCTATGTTTTGTAAGTGTGAAATGGTTTGAATTAATTTACTGAAAATATGTCTTGTTCCTTAGAAACACAGATGTCAAGTTGTTGCAGGTTAACTGTGTTTAGGTTTTGTAAGAAAGCAACAGCAAAAAAAAACCCTAAAACAAACTAAATTTGAATGATAAAATATCTTCTTTTGATTTTTCCATGAAGATATTAAATCCAGATCTCATCACGGTCCAGTTTAACAAAACTCAATGGAACAAATTAATACTAGGGCTTATATTTGATCAATCCTAAACATCCCTGTGAATTCAATCTTAGATCTTTTTAAGAGTTGCTTACAAAACAATTTATATGTGTTTACACTTAAAATTCCATTCCATCAACTTTAATTTTAGACAAGCAAGTATAGAATTGCAAACTCACAATCCTACTTTGTGGAGATAAATAGCTCATATATGTATTTTCTTAGATACTTAAATATTTTGATTTTGTTGCTAAGAGACTACTACTAAGAGACTTACTACTGCTATTACAGTAATCTTTGTACAGTAGTCACAGGGTAATACTGCAGAACACCACTTGATGGAATAGGTAATACTGGGAGCCTTTATGAAACTGGCTGGTCTTATGTAAGGCTGCTCATGTGTCTCCTCAGTCTTAGTGATCAACTGAATGATATAGAATACTTTAATATTTTCTGCTTTCCCCTTTGATGTCTGCCAGGATTTCTACAAGGGATATTTGGTTTTTTTACTAACCTTCTATAGTTCTTCTCATTGTCAACAAGCATGTGGAATAGGATCACCCAGTTGATGTTATATATTTGGAATTCCAAAGTCTTTGACAAAGACCTTGACCAAAGGCTCCAGATCAAACATATATGATAAAGTGAATAAAGCTGTTATGGAGTAGTAACTGGTAAAGAACAGTATGTAGAAGATAGGAAAGCATGGGCAATTTTTATCTGGGGAAGCTATTCTGTGCTGGGTCCCCTAGGAATAAATCATGCTACAGTGCTTTTTAATTCATTTGAAAACCCTCTAGAATTGGAGTGAGCAATGAAGTGGCAACATTTTCTAATTGTACTGAATTATTTGAGATAGAAAATTTTAAAAAAAGAATTGGAAAAACCTCTAAAACTGAGTGAGTGGGCATCAAAGTGACACAGGCAAATCTGTAATTAGGCCCAAAAGATACATCTTGGCACATAACATCCCAACTTTATTAATACATTAATGAGTTCTGAGTTGGAAGTAATTGTTTAAGAAAATGGAGGATTGGACATAAAGATGTCAACACAGCATGTGACTGCTATTAAAAAAGCTTTTCAAGCTTAGAATAATTTGGAAGTGTTGAAAATAAGGCAGGCAATATAGTAACTACTAGGGAAAGTTCTACTCACCATAGCTGAAATAGGAGAATTGGAAAACAACTTGAAAAAAAGAACAAAAAATAACCACCACCAAAATGATTAGGGAATAGATTACCTCTTTGATGAGGAATGACTACACAGCTGAGACATTTCAGCTTTCAGCGAAGGCAAATAGGAAAGATATGCTAGAAATACAAGATTATGCAAGTAGGCTTTCTATCTGTCTTCCAATACTGGAATTTAGAAATATCTATTAAAACTAAAAGTCAGAATATTCAGGAGCAACATAAACAATACTTTTTTACACAATGCATAATTAATCTATGGGATTTTGTGTTACCAAATTGGCAACAGCACTAGTGGAGTTGATTTGAAAAGGCACTGGGAAATTTTATGAAACACTGAATTATCAAAGTCTACTAGAATTTATAGTTGTTTGCTATTCTTGGCATCCTGGGGAGGAGCCTTGAAAATGAGTCATTACAAGATTTATCTCTTGCTTGTCCCTGATTGTGAGCTTCCTGAATTTGGTTGACGACTTCAGACTCAGAATGCTGGTCTATATGGCCAAAGGCCTAATTTAATATTAAGAATTTTTCTTCTATTTCCATGATACCCATTTTTGGAAATCAACCTTGAGGTGCATCTACTTTTCATTATTTCTCACCAAACCTGCACTCAATTATTCATCTACTCTTTCAGTTGATCATTTGCATGATTCCACATTAACGAAGATCTGAGAAGAAAGAAGTGTACCAGAAACTTTTTGCCTTATGTGCTACTTTGTTATTTAGATAATTTGCTCATTTTCTGTTTTTTAGAGGCAAAACTACTATAATAGGCAGTTGAATAATAATAATAATAATCATTTTAAATTATTTATTTAATTTACATTTATTTAACAATAAATTGCATTGTTCCACTTTCAGGATATCTTTTAAGAGTGAAAATGTGGGATATATATTTTAAAAATTCATATCAGACAAAATAAGTACAGTGGTTCCTCAGTACTTGGTGCAATGAGTACCAAAAATGATGAGTACCAAACTAATTTTTCCCATAAGGAATAATGTAGTGTGTCACAAGGCAGTCAATATCAACAAGCTCTAGCTTGTGTATTGAATACCAGGACAAAATTTTCACATCAAAACCAAGATACCACTGTACTCAAATACTCTATTAAAATAGTAGTTTAATATCACTACAACTGGTGTTGCCATACTTTTAGTCTGAAATGTATAGTATTGTTATTATAGGATTGATAACTTGACTTTACAGTACTTACTGTGTGTTGGATGCATATGTTCTTCTTGGTTGTATCCCCATTATTTGGAATTCATCAAAGCCTCAATAATTATTGAAAAAAGGAGTATAATTCAACATTTAAAGGCTAAATCTATATCTCATTAGTAGTACTGTAATGGATTGTTTAAATTGTTTAAAGTCACTGTTTATCAATATTTGAATTTTTTTTGACAGAACTCTAAGGAAGAATTCTTTTAAACAAGATGATTCCCCCCCCCCTGCTCTACTGTATTTTAATCTATTAGTTTTATTCTTTTTATTTTTGTTTAATCTCATGGCATAACTCATGATATGTTATATGATGCTTATTTTTAAATGAATTTAGATCATGTAGTTTGTTAATATTTACCTGATATCAAAATGTGAGTTTCACAGTAGTAACTTTAGTCTGTCCAAAAGAGCCATGCATCAAACAATTTGACAGTGTACTTCATACCACAGCAGTAACACAGTGCCTGTCATTGAGGAGCAGCAATAATAATATTTGTTTCACTGGAGTGCTGTGTGTCACTTCAGCAAGCAACCGGAAATATAGGAAGAGAGTTCTGGAATAATGTAAAGTAAATCATTGTGTCTGACAGTTGCATGTTGCCACTGCTTTCTGTATTCACAAAGTCATGGATGAACTTTGACTTCTCAGACAGCTAACTTTCCACCATGCATCTCATGGTTATACTCATTTCATCTGACAATAGACCCTAGTCCACACCCTACCTGTGCCTAGAACTAAATCTTGGGAGGTTCTGGTAGAAATAGTAGTAGACAGTTGTCCCTTTTTCCAGAGTAGGATGAGAGATGCAGTGGGGGAAATGCACATTCCACTTCAATTGCAGATGAAGTGCAAGCACAGATAACTAACAACCTGAATTGGTCTCTCCACATGTCATCCTTAGTGAAGATGCAAACCAGTGTCTGCATTTTCTGCATTGGATGAGGAGATCTTTCTCCTTTTGTCATGGCCACTTTTTGCAGAGGCATAATTGAAAACGTTTTAACAAATTGCATCTCAGTTTGGTTTGGCAACTGCAGTGCCTCAGAGAGAAAGTCCATTCAGAGAGTGGTAAGGACAGCCAAGAAGATTATAGGAAGCTCGCTTCCTGTCATTCATGATACTGCTTATAAGCACTATGTGCTTAGAGCTCAAAGCATTGTTAGAGACACCCACTTTATGATCTGTTGCTTTCCTCTGGGAGGGGGTTTCAAAGTATTTCTAGCATGCCTACCAGTTTCTATAACAGCTTTGTTACCTGTGGCATCCATTTGGTAAACTCACAAGATTCGTTTTTCTCGCCATGTACATGTATACCTCCACACTAAACTGTTGTTTCTCTGTGTCATATAATATATGTGGTCTTTTTCTATTTATTTGTTTATTTTTGTCATGTTTATGTAGTGTATATTTGAGATGGTGACCCTTTGAGAGCTGTATGCAACAAAATTTCATTTTAATGTATGCCGATTAATGTACATTCAAAGTGACAATAAAATTATTCTCTAAGTTCTAATTGAACCTAATATATGAGGTAAAATGGATGTTGTGTCAGGAGTTGCTATTAATATTTTCTTGTTTACTTGAATATACTTGAAAAGTGACTCTTGTTTTTTTTTAAAGCATTCTAAAAGAAAAAAATAGTGAATACTTCTGCATATTCCTATATATTTTCCATTGTATTATTTATCATCAGCTGAGCCCTACTCAGAGTTTTGTAATTATTGTATTAAGATGTAATGGTAAGCTGGCCGTGTTGATGCTTCTAATGCTCCCATATCCCTTAACCCAATTTGTTTTTTAACTATGAAAAAAAAATTGCATAATGACATAGACCTTGAGTAATTTTCTTTCCACAGCAACAGTAAGTAACATTGAAGAAGACTGCATTTTTGTATAATGAAGAAACTTACTGAAGTTCTGCCACAGTGATTTTGGTTCTTAAAAATTAACTATAAATATTTGGTTTAAAAGTCCTATTCAATTGTCCATAAACTTAGTCACAAGTAAATCAATAAAAAACAGCTTTATTTGCCTCCGCCTCTGCCATTGTTATCTCCTTATCTCCTTCATGTTTAAGATAAATTTAGGGGGAAAAAACCAATTTATTCTCTATATAAAGACCTTTTATACAATTTTGCATCTAAACAATCAATAGGAAATTTGAAAGTTTTCAGTTTTGATCTCTTCAATACCTACATCTGAAATGGGAAACAAAAGGTATTAAATCCTGGAGAAATCGCAAATCAATATTAAAATCAGTAATGTCCCATTTTCTGGGAGTGGAATCACAATGATATGGTGCCCTTGAGTTCCATACAGTCAAAAATCCTAAAAAACAATATTATTATTGATACTGTTGAATACCATTCAGAGGACACAATTCACTAGCTATCAGCATTGGCCATCTGCCGATGGTCTCTAAGTACAAAAACAGCCTGGAATTTTGCTGACATCATCAGCTTTGGGACTTTAATAACCAGAAGTTAGAGACTTGCCAATAATGATTGATGATGATGAAATCTAAAGATGATTTCTTTAACACAGGTCTTACTACAGCTTCCTTTATAGGCATTGGCCATCTGAAGTATTTACAATTTCCACCACTCGGACTCTATTCCCTTTTGACAGCTTTTACAAGGTAGGATGGATTTGGCTCAACAAATCAACTGTAGACTTCCCACATTCAATTTGTCTGTATCCTCATCTGAACAAATTAAAGACCATATATCAAATGTAGACAAGTCTCAGTCACCACCCTAGAATCTATTCACAGCATAAAATCCATATCTGAGAAGATTCAACAGACTTATGAGAAATGGTGTTTTTAAAATCAGCACAAAATTTGCCAAATGCTGCCATTCTTTTTGTCTGAGATCCAAAGTGAATTTCATCACCATCTCATTTGTACTTTCCTCTGAATTCTGGAAACTGATGGAGGTAATGAGATCAATTAGATACATACAGTAGGTTTTTGTTCAGGATTAATCCTGATTAGTAAACTATTATCGGTTGCAATATTTAGGAGGAAGAAGACATTATGATCATGAATGGTAAAATTAAACAAGTACTTTTGATATATTAAATAACCTTAGATTATTATTAAATAATATTTAGCATTATCATTATTATAAATTATTTGCTGTCTTAATAGAGACAGCATAATTCATTATGGATTGTTACATATTCATTATAATAAAGTCTTACAAATACAAATAATTTTAATTTTCTTACACATAAATGTACCCAGACAGAGACATGCATAGAGACAGACTATGGTTTAGAGTTCATTATTAAATTTTGCAGATATGATCAAAACTGAAGTTGATAAAAACTCCGTATCACCAAGTTTAAGTGAACCTTTCTTTCTCTAGCAAAGAAAGAATGCCCAAGGGCATAACTTTATCCCAATATGATTTAGGTCCTTTGCAAAAGTGATCAACTTGTATAGTTAGTTCCTATGGTATTATACACTTGATAAAAATATGAAGTTCTCAGTTTTAAATGTCAATTTATTTAATATCTTTTTTACAAAACAGCAATTTTCTCTTCATATTCTGTGGCAGAAGCCCATGTCATACTGCATATACGGTAATTGTCTTTTATATGCCTATGTCAGTCAGCCCTGATTCAATTAGTATTAGAGATCTGAAATTTGAAGATGGTATGAGTCAATTCAAGTTTGCAGTTTGAGAGCTGAGGGCATACTGATTAAATTCATTTCAACTCTTGTATTCATTTTGCTAAGGACAGCATGAAAATACCACACTTACTGATTTTGTAAGGCATGTCGTCATGATATTACCTTCATTCCATCCAACCCTCACATAGGTACATTCAACTTCAACTGCTCTAGTTTACCTGTTCTTCTGGAATAGATCTAGCCCAATACTTCTACAATGAGAATAAATAAACATTGTTGGGTCTGCCCAGATCCGATTGGCTATCTGAAGCTGCTGCAGACTTTCTCTTCTCTATGATCTCTATGATCTCTATGATCTCTGATCCTGTTTCCTAGGATCATTTTGCTTTGCACAATGGAGACAAAACTGGATTTTTAAGAACTATCAGCTAAACAACTGCTTCTCTTATCTGCTTTTCTTGTCCCATCTAGACCTTGACAGCAACTTACTTCTGACAGTAACCTTATTGTATTTACAGTAGGTCCTATCCCAGTCCACACACATACACAGCACAAGTGAAGTAAATATGTTTATTTCACATAACCAACTCTGTGGTCATTCACCAGGTCCCAACTGCATGTGACAGTGTTTAAAGTCCATTCCAAATGAACTGGATGTAATAAAGGCAATGGGGGCAAGTCTGGCCACAGTCTCTTTTGCACCTAAGGCATGTGAATAGTGCCAGCAGGATGGCAGCCTCACAGATGTCAACCCAGCCTTTGGGTGGAATGCACAATGAAAGCCAGGTTGCAGGCAGAAGTAAGGCAGCTTGGCATCAATGGGTTCAAAGCACAACAAAAGCAACATGGTCTTAATGAATTTAAGGCACAATGAAGACTGCTTGACTTTAATGCTTCAAGACACACTCGTGGCAATATGACTGTAGCAGGTTTAAGGCCCAAGGAAGTTAACTTGGCAACAATGGGTTCAAGGCACAATGATAGCAACACAATCTCAATGAGTTCAAGGTAGCAAATTAAAAGATTATGAATGGTGTCTCCAACAATTCCCAGACAAATTTCTCACTTAGCAACATAAATTCTGAGCTCAATTGGTGTCATAAATCAAGGACTACCTGTATTGTGAAATGACTCAGATGTTATAGTCTTCTATTTATATGCCTCATGTCCTTTTTTTTAACTGCTCTTTCCATCTTTTTCTTTTCTCTACAATAAAAATGTTTAAACCGGAAAGGTGGGGAAAGCTGCATAAATGTATTTTTATTGGTAGCTCTAGGGCCATCAATCTAGAAATATCATAGTAGCTGATTTATTGTCTGCTTTGTTGAAGGCACAATAGAGATATAATTGTAAAAGCGGCAACATGTTGGCTTTCCACTAAAAGTAAAATGTGTTTTAAAATCAGCTGCAATGAACTGAAACTAAAATATAAAGCCTTAGTAGAAAGCTAAACATAAAGCAGAATTTCCTTAGAGTTTTACTTGTGTTAAATATACTTCACTTCAGTGGTGGGATTCAAATAATTTAACAACCGGTTCTCTGCCCTAATGATTTCTTCCAACAACCAGCTCATCAAACTGCTTAGAAAGTTAACCTTGACAGTCTAGACCTTGACAGCAACTTACTTCTGGCAGTAACCTTATTGTATATATGGTAGGTCTTATCCCAGTCCAAACACAGACCCAGCACAAGTGCAGTAAATATGTTCAGTTCTCCTGAAGTGGTGCGAACTGGCTGAATCCCACCACTGCCTCACCTCAACAATGAGGGGTAATGAAAGGTCAGATGTAAATACAGTAAGATAAATACAGTGGAAAAGTAAATTGCAGTCCAATCCAATAATCTGACAAGAAAAGCAGATGGATATTCTTTTTTTAAAAAAAAAAATTATTAACAAACATGTAAAATACACACACACAAAACTTAGACATACACCACATTTACACAATACAATACGAACAGGAGCTTCCTGTTCTTTCTAATAGCAATTATCAATCGATACCGCTCACCTTATATTATTTCCCCTTCTATTGTATTTCATTTGGATTTCACCATTCTTAACCCTCTTATTTTACTCATAACTATTATTTTTTTTAGTTTTGTTATATTCCTTCATTGATTCTTGTTTCTTTCCTCCATCCACCTATACCATTTATCCCTTATCTGGTAGAATTCTGATTCTTCTTTTCCCTGGATTTCTTTAGTTAGTTTGTCCATTTCAGCACAATCCATAACCTTTCTTTTTATTTCATCTTTGCTTGGATTTAAGTCAGCATGATACATACATTGTGGGAGAGGAGTTACTTAAGTCTTCAGGTATCCAAGAAACTATTTTGAGAAGATCAGAAAGGCAACTACAATAATATTGGTAATTAGAATGTTGGGATAAATTGTATTAAAGTTGAATAGACAGTACTTGCAGATGTTATCAGAAGCAAAAGGAAGGTTCAGTGCTATAAAGATATCTGTACCATTAGTAAATAAGATTTCAGAACCATGATCCAAAACAAACAGACTTCTAGTGTTGTCTTCCACAGTCCCATTGGATTCTGGAGGAAAGTTCTTAATGTCCCGTGGATTTTGTATAGTGTCAGATAATCACATGTGTGTTGCATGGCATATGTATGGCATTGAGTCATAGTTTTCCCTGAAGTGAAACTAGGCTGTGCTCAGATTGGTCTGTCTAGATCTTGGACAACTGCTCTGTCTATGAACAACTGGGGTTTTGAGCTGTGCTCAGGTACTGGCCCATAAGGTCCAAGATTGTCCTTCCTTGGGTTAGCCAGTCTGGGTGTGAGCCCACTGATAGCAGCTGGTTCATCTGTGCTGCTAGAGGTTCATGCACTGCTATTAGTTTATTTAGCCAGTTGGTTTGGATCATGCCTGGATCAGGTACTGTATAGTCTTCGTTTTCTTAACTCACCTTTGGATGTCAACTACTTTGATGGTGACTGGTTCCTGTTCTGGGAAATTACTCTGGTCTGCTCTCAGGTCAGTGGTGGGTTTCAAAAATTTTTGGAACCTCTTCTGTAGGTGTGGCCTGCTTTCCGGGTCCACTGGTGGAACCTCTTCTAACCGGTTCGGTAGATTTGACGAACCGGTTCTACTGAATGGGTGTGAACTGGTAGGAACCCACCTCTGTCTCAGGTCCTACAGCCACTTTACACTAGTATTATGTGCCTTCTTTTTCCTACTAATATCTTTCCAATACTGTTTCATTTCTGCTGTTGATGATTATGCTGTTACCGTGTTATTGCACTGCACCTGGGAGTATGTAAGTGTGTGTGTGTGTGTGTGTATATGTATGTGTGTGTGTGTGTGTATATATATATATATATGTATGTATGTATGTATGTATGTATGTATGTATGTATGTATGTATATATATATATATATATATATATATATATATATATATATATATATATATATATATATATATATATATATATATATATATATGTTTTTTATTTGTGCTGATAAATAAATAAAGGAAGATTATCAGCACAAATAAAAAACACAAATATAACAAAGGCAACAGTAAAAATATTGGGTTTCTGTCTGGATGGACTCTTGTGACGAGCCTAATGACAGAGAGTGGAAGTGTGACCTTCCTCCCACACTTGGGCATACCAGGGGTTGTGACTTTAAGTATATATATATATATATATATATATATATATATATATATATATATATATATATATATATATATATATATATATATATATATATATATATATATATATATATATATATATATATATATATATATATATATATGGCATATGTGTATATGATTTAAATTATACATATACATTTAAAAATAGTAGGCACATCTACCTGTAGTCCTTGTATTACAAGTTCATTTAGTGACTGTTCAAAGTTACAATTGCACTGAAAAAAGCAACTTATGACCATTTTTCACACTTATGACCATTGCAGCAAATCTAAAGTCCTTTGATCAAAATTCAGATGTTTGGCAACTGACTCATAGTTAAGATGGTTGTAGTGCCTTTGGGTCATGTGATCAGCTTCTATGATCTTCTGACATGCAAAGTCAATGGGGAAACCAGATTCACTTAACAACTGTGTTACTAACTTAACAATTGCAGTGATTCACTTAACAACTGTGGCAAGAAAGATTGTAAACGGGGGTAAAATCTCCTTTAAATGTTTCACTTAGTAACATACATTTTGGGCTCAATTGTAGTCATAAGTCTAAGAACTAAGAGTGTACATTCTCATTTCAATGCACAGAGCATTGCCAGGACAATTCAAATTGATATACTGCAATATTTCATTGTTGATATACAATTAATAATGGAATAGACAAGAATGTTTCATAAAATAAATTGTCTGCTTTATTCTTTATAAAGGCTTTTGATTGTGTGATGCCAACAAATTGTGACTAGCACTTTAAAAAAAACAGTGTTCCAATAGATCTCATTTGCCTATAAAGCATTTATACAAAGCAACTGTTTTAGTAGAATATGGACTGACTAAAAGATTGAAAATTTGGAAATCGTGACAAGATTGTATAGTATTATCTTATTTATTTAACATTAGTACACTTTGGAATATAAGAAGAACAAACCAATCAGTATTAAATGGAAGTGAAGCACTAATAACAAACACTAATAAGAAAGTTAAATTTTGAACGTATATTACAAAGCCAAGAGACATTAGAGAAGACTGCCATGCTTAGAAATATCAAAGGCATTTGAAAAAAAGAATAACCAAAGACAAGTTTTTATTACTGATAACACAAGAATGAGTTTACAAGACTTCACAGGAGTTACTGAAGAATCAAAAGCAACTGAACGCATTAAAAAAGATACAAAATCAAATAATAAAAAGTCATAAAGAGAGAGAGGTTTGTTTATTCTGAAATATCCACACATTTCTTTTTTTTAATAAGACTTGCATTAGTTTAAAACATCATTAATTGCTAGTTCAAGTATCACATTAATCAGGAACAACCACATAAGAAAAAGGTAAAGTAATAAACATATTATAAAAAAAACCCCAAAGAGTATGAAAACTGTAAATATCAAGATTGATACAAAATAACATTGCTGGTATTATATGACATTTATAAACTGGATATGACAATGTTCAGATTATCATAATAACACAAAACCATTGAAAATCTAATTAATTTTTAACGTATCTTAACCATCCAGTTCATTAGCAAATCAATCTGATAATTATTCTAAACTAAGAGTGTACATTCTCGTTTCAATGCACAGAACATTGTCAGGACAATTCAAATTGATATACTGTATATAATCAGTGCTTGGTCTCAATATTTCAAAGATCATAAAACCTCATTTTAAACATAGTGGGGAAGTCCAAGGGCAGCTTTCCCCAAGTTCCAAATAAGTAGAGAATACTAACTACTGTTTTCAAGCTAATTATAACAGAATAACAGAGCTGGAAGGGACCCTGGAGTTATTCTAATACAACCCCCTGCTCAGGCAGAAACCCTATACCAGTTGCCTGGTGTGCATGCATGATCTTTTGGTTTCTGGTGCACTCATGAGCATCGGCCATCTGGTCTTCTGGTTTCTGGTGTGCATGCGCGTGAGAAGACCAGCTGGCCAGTACGCATGCGCACGCCAGAAACCAGAAGAGCAGTTGCCCGGTACGTATTCACGCACTGGGAAGATGATTTTCTGGTTTCTGGCATATGCATGCCCACCGGCCAGCTGTTCTTCTTTATATTTGAGTGAGACATTAATTCTGCAAAGTTATCCCACTGCTATATATATATATATATATATATATATATATATATATATATATATATATATATATATATATATATATATATATATATATATATATATATATATTACTTTCTCATGTTCAAAATAAAAGGAACTAAAATAACAACTTTAGTTTTGCTATAAAATATTACCTGATGACAAAGAAAAGACAGAACTGTGCAATTCTTAATTTGCTTCAACTTTCTTCAACATAAAAATATACGTTGTAATAGATGATCAAGAGCAGGGTATAGAGGCTGTACAGAAGTTTCACACTGAAAGAAATATGGTCAGGTAATTTTTCCTTACTTTGAATAAGTTTAAATCTCTAAAATCACAGGAATTCTATACTGGGGGAAAAATGAAGGTATAGCCAAATTGATATAAGCATTATCCCTAAGAAATTTTGGAGAATTAATGAAGTGTCATGAAATTGGAGAAGAGCAGATGTTCCTATCTTCAAATAAAGGATAGGGAAATTTAATAAGTTACAGAGAATTTAACATCAATAGATGGGAAGATGTTGAAATAGGTGATGAACACCTTGCAAACAATGCAGATATTACTAGATGGGATTTGTGAAGAACAAATCTTTCCAGTTTTTCTTTCATCTAGTAGTGTAGATTATGTAGAATCTAATATAGAAATGTTGTAGACATAAGGTATGTGAACTTAAGCAATTTGACAATGCTTCATAACATGCTATTAAGCTAATTAAATGTTTCTGAATAGTGTGATAGATAATCAGAAACATCAAGTTTGGAAGAAGTATTAACCCTTTGCTGAGTTCTGCAATGTTTAGCCCTGGACTAAACTATTGGATATTTTTATTAATGTCTTTGATAAAGTGACAGAGAATGCATATTAAAGATACAGATGAAACATAATTGGTTGGGATACCTTATTCTCTAGAAAATAGAAGATAAATTTAAAATTAGAAATGGATTATAATTGGCATGAAATTTAACAGAGACAAATGAAAATGTTTTCAATCAGAAATCAAAAACAAATTTATAGGATTGAGCACTATCTGGCTTGGTAATGATATTTAAGAAAGAATACTAATTAAGTAAAACTGAAGCCAGCAGTGTGTTGTGCCTACAAAAATGGCAAATACAGCATTTTGCTACTATTGATACAATTTCCAAGTCACAATTAGTAATCATTCCACTTTGTGCAATCCCAAGATGCATTTTAAGAATTATGCATAGAAAAATGGAACAGGTTCGATGAAGGACAATGAAGTTAATCAGAACATTAGCAATTCAACCTTATGAAGAATGATTAAAGGAAATCAGTATATTTAGCCTTGAGAAGAGGCAGCTGAATGGGGATATGATAGCACTTTTCAGATAAGCAAAACAAGATCAAATAGAAGAAGGTTAAGTGCTATTCTCTGTAATTTCACAGTGCAGGTTATGGAAGAATAGATTTAAGCTACAAGAAGGCAGATTCCAATTAAATGTTTGAAGAAACTTTTTAACATTTAGAGCAGCTAAGCGGAGAAGTAATGACTTTCCCTTCATCTAATGGTTTTAGTAGATACTATGCAGATAACTATCCAGAATGCCTTAATTTGGATTCCTGCACTAAGCAGAATGTTCAAGTCAAAGATCTCAATGGGCCATTGAAAATCCATGATCCAATATAATTTATTTTGGAAGAAAAAGTGCTCCAGTGGAACATTTTTTCCAATGTGTAACTATCCTAGACTTCTTAATGGTAAGCTGATGTTCTGGTTCTCTTCTACCGAGAAAGCCCTTTTGGAAGCAATAGTCTTAATTGAGTGAGAAAAACATTAACAATGAAGTGAATATGAAAATATGAGTTCTGCAAGTACCTTTAGTTCTTTGCAAGCATTTCGGTTAAACAATCCAGAAAATAAAGCTTATATCTTTCAGAACAATGCATCCTACAATACACTTAAATGAAATAGGGCACCCAGCCTGCATACTAGAGCATTATAATTAGCCCTAAAGCTCAGCTATTCTTCTCTAAATAGACATTTCTAATATCCAACTCTTTAGCTGGTATTCTTTTCTACGTTTTAAATTCTTTGGTGTCTTTTTTTAATTAAGTAGGTATAGTGCACAACTGACTGAAAGGAATTAAGAATATGCTGCACTTTACTTGATTGTAAAACCAGGGAAGATTGCCTCTTTCCTGAGACAATTATAGTACTCTCTGTTTATTGCCATGGTGTACAAAAGACAGCATGAGAAATTACAATTTAAACATATGTTGAAATGTTTTAAAGTTCTTGGATCAGGTATCTTTTAAAATAATTTTTTAAATTTGACTTTGCTACATGATTCTATTAGGTGTCCATTATACCTATAGGGGCTTTTTTAATGTGTATTTTCTTTTTCCCCCCCCTTTAATTATTTGTTAAATTTATTTGCTGCCTATCTCGCTGTGGGGTTACTCTAGCTAGCTTACAATAATAAAAAGGAAGAAAATAAAAGGAATATGAATTGAACAGGAGTAAAATAATAGAACAATAAAATGAAAAATGCAAAAAGGATACAGTGAGAATACAACACTGGATTGTACCACATTGTGGTAACCAATGTGTGAGCAAAAAGTTTGGTTAGTTAGAGTTGTATTCATTTGGTATTTTGCATAGAATTGAAGATGACCCTTAGAACAGAGGATTTAATAATGCTAATAAAAGAGTATTATATTCCCATTTCTATAAGAGACAAAAATTATCAGCCCAAAATAAATTATAACGTCTCCAATGGGATTAATATACAGTTGTGTGTATGAACTGTTATAATAATGCCTTTTAAAATATTTGATAAGGGATTAAAATATTTTAACATTTTTATGGTGAAAGGAAGGAAAGAAGGAAAACTGAGTGTGGGAAATGACTGGCTTTCAACCAGTCCCAGTAAGAGATAGACAGAAAAGAGTTTTTGGATAGCTATTAATTCATACTTCCTATCTGCCTCTTTAAAATCCACCTATGACTAACTTTTATTTACAATGCTCAATACAGAGCAGTCTTGTCAAAGTGGCCTATGGGCCAGATGCATCACGCACATGCCACACCCACCCCAGCACCACAAAGGCAAAAAATGTCACGATACGTCACATGATGCAATTGAGTTTGACACCTGTGATATAGACAGTTTTGTCCCCTAATTAATGTCCCCATTAACTTTGCTTTTGTTGACTTTGACAGAATATTTAAAGAATTTCAAGGAATTCTTCTTCATTGAAGATTAGCTACTGTTTTATAATGATATTTATGATGCTAGATTCAAAAGAATGTATGTAACTTTTCTCTAGTAAGGTCCCTCTTTTTTTAAAAAAAAAATCAAATTGGATATTTTCTAGCACCATACACCAACTCACATTAATTTAGATGACCTGTCAGGAAAGGAATCCCATGTTCTAAAATAATTCTTTTCATATCTGAAAATTGGTAAACCTTTTGAAATAGTAGTATTACATGGGCAGTAGATAAATGAATACATTTGATTTAGGTGTGAAATCCAATAGAAGCCAAGACTTCTCATATTACATTTCATCATGAAATCACTCATTGTATCATTTCAATAAATACAGTTTTTTTTTTTAAAAAATAATGATTTCAGTTTTCAAAACCTGCAGCCTTCACTCTTTTAGGCCTTCACTTATTCCTCAGAACTATACGTTTTATTGCTGCTTACATTTAGAAAAAAAGAAAAAGATTTGGTTTGAAGAAAGCTGTTGGTGAAATGAGAGAAAAATGTATATCATCCCAAAATGAAGGATCATGATAATAAACAGGGTCTACTCGAATATGAACCTCAATGAAACATTTGTGGTGATTGTTATGTTGAACAAGCAAACAGCATCTCTTGCAACTGAATTTAGTAGCTCAAAGCAACAGCATTCACTTTTGGCCATCAAAAACCAGCAGACTAAGAGGAAAGTCTTCATAGAAGAAGGCAACTTGTCGGCTTAGGTCAGGGATGTCCAAACGTGGGAACTTTAAGACTTGTGGACTTCAACGCCCAAAATTCCCCAGCCAGCAATTCTGGGAGTTGACGTCCACAAGTCTTAAAGTTCCCAAGTTTGGACACCCCTGGCTTAGGTAGAGTATGATTAAAGAGATGGATAAGTGTTCAAATCCTATGGCTTAGTGTTAAAATATTTTAAAATTACATTTTATGAGACATAAAAATTTATCAACTATTCACAAAGATAGGGAAAAGAACATATCTCTGTTCATTTTGCCCAGTCTAATGGAGTGTTCACAAACTGGCAGCCCTGAACTTCTTGTCTTGTCTCAAACAATGCTGGGTGTCAGCTTTACTTTTCCTCTTTCTTTTTTCACCATAGGCAAATAGCTACAGCTAGGTTTTTTCTTCCAAAGCTGTCTCCTTTGATATGAAGAAAAAGAAACTTTGATTTCCAAAGTCTTATATACATGTTTCAGATGATGAAAGGCCAGACATTTTCTTTTATGTTTCAGTAACAACTAAGGATTCTTGTGAACTTTTTAAAATAGTAATTCTTATTAATTGTAGATGAAGGATTAAAGGATGCTCTAAATAAAGAAAACTAAAGTTTTTATTCTTTGGCAGTGTCTTCTGAATAAGCCCTACTAAAAGTAATGGGGACTGCAAGAAATAATGGTTCAGTGGAGTTTGGGAACAAAAATCCCCAATGATATGTACCTTGTCTCTATTTTGTTATTCCAGTTTTATTTCCCACAAATTATTTCCTTTTGATAAGGTCAGGACAAAAGTTAAGCAATCAAACAGCTCCTGAACAGGACACTGAAGAATAGCGAGGGTAGTAGTGAAATGGGTTTGGAACAACAAAAATGTCTCCATCCCAACTCCACCCAAAAAGAAAATTCCACAACCAAGACAATAACTTTCAAAAATATTAGCTTCCTGGTTATTGTCCTTCCAAAGAGAAAGGGACAGTGATGTGCAGTCAGGGGAGGCAGGGGAGGCAGAGCCTCACCACTGTCATCATGAAAAGAAGTCTTACTGTGTATTCAGTTCTCTTCTTGTGTCTGTAGTGAATGTTTCTGCCTATGGAGATTCTCAGTCATCCGGGTCGTGGTTGTCCCAAAGGTGCTTTTTCAAGAGGCAACTGGATTTCTGGTTTTTCTTGGTAGACGTTTCACTTCTCATCCAAGAAGCTTCTTCAGCTCTGCCCTGGCCCCAAGCCAGAAGTTGCAGTGCTGTCAGGCACAGGCAGGAGAAAGATGAAGACCCGAAGGACGCCGACCCGAGATAACACCCCCTGCTTGGAGATTCCCCTGCTACAGTTAAGTGACTTTCTGGGGACAAGACCGTCTGGAACCACTGATCGGGACTTCCAATTTTTTAACGTTCCTAAATTATTTTAATTACCATCGATTTAGGAATGGCATTTTTTAGCTGGTTTGTTGGGTGTATGAGTATATGAATGTGAGAGAAAATGTGCCCACTTTTAATTTAATTATTGTATTATTGTATTTTAATAACTATTGTGGGGTGTGTCTGAAGAGAGTGCTTGATTGGTGAGTATGATAGATCGGGAGTGTGACCTGGAGTCCACTGAGTGCAGAAGCAGAAGTGGATGGGGGCCCAGACTCGTTTCCCATCCTGGAGTGAATGGTACGCGTGGCCTGCCGGGAAGAATGGGGGCCATGGGGGAGGGGGGAGGGTCTATGGGGATGGGGGATGTCGGAGCATTTCAGTTATGACTGGGAGGAGAAGATATGACGGGAGCTGTAGGGCTAGCCATTACTGGGGAAGAAGGACTCGCTACATTACAGTGATTCCTTGTTCCGGCCCCTCAGGCTCAACTCAAGGACCTGGTGGCAGAGGAGTTCAGGGCCCTGGTCTCAGGTTGTTGCTGCTAAATGCCAGGTCGGTTGTGAATAAAGCTCTCCTCATCTGGGATTTAATATTAGACGAGGAGGCAGACCTGGCATGTATAACTGAAACCTGGCTGGGCCAAGAGGGAGGAGTCCCCCTCTCAGAAATGTGCCCAGATGGGTTCCAGGTGCTCCACAAACTACGACACCAGAAAGGGGTAGGGGAGTAGCAGTTATCATCCGAAGGTCGTTAGTTCCTCGCAGGATCCCAGCCCTAGAGATTGTGGGGTGTGAGTCTCTCCTCTTGAAGTTGGACCTAAGGGTTCAATTGGGCTTGCTGTTGATGTACCTACCTCCCAGCTGTGTCACGACAGCCCTGCCTGTGCTGCTAGAGGCAGTAGCCGGGTTGGCGGTGGAGTTCCCCAGACTAATGGTACTGGGGGACTTTAATCTGCCGTCTCTCGGTGAACACTCAGATGGGGCAAAGGAGTTCATGGCTTCCATGACAACCATGGACTTGACCCAGGTAGTTCAGGGTCCAACTCATAGAGCAGGACACACGCTTGACCTTGTATTTCTCTCGGGGCAGTGGAGACGTGATCTCAAGTTAAGGGGAATAGAGACCTCGCCCTTGTCATGGTCAGATCACTCCTTGCTGAGGCTTGACTTCAGGACGCTACTCCCCCATTGCAGGGAGGTGGAGTCGACTAAGTGGTTCTGCCCCAGGCGCCTGATGGACCTGGAGGGATTTCAGAGGGAGCTTGGAGAGATACCTGACTCCCTTGTCCACAATCCGGCTGAGTCTTTGGTCGCTGCCTGGAATGTGGCGGCGGCTGAAGCATTGGATCGGATTGCGCCTTTGAGGCCTCTCCACACCAGTGGATCCAGGAGGGCACCTTGGTTTACCAAGGAACTCTGGGAGATGAAGTGCCAAAAGAGACGCCTAGAGCGACATTGGAGGGCTAGTAACTCTGAATCTGATCGATCACTATTAAGAGCCCTTATCAGGACTTACCTAGTGGCGATATGGGCAGCAAAATGTATGCATTTTTCCGCTCTTATTGCGTCCGCGGAATCTCGCCCAGCCGCCCTGTTTAGGGTGACCCGCTCCCTCCTGAAAGGTGAGGAGGCGGGGGAACCCCTGCAGGGAAGAGCTGAGGAGTTTGTTCAGTTTCTGTCGGATAAAATCACTCAGATTCTGACAGACCTGGACTCCGCTTGGGCAGTACCAGCCGAGATGCCGAGGGATAGTCTTAATCAGATTTTCTGGGATGAGTTCGAATTTGTCACCCCTGAGGAAGTGGACAAGGCTATGGGAGCGATGAGTGCCTCCACCTGTTTATTGGACCTGTGCCCCTCCTGGCTGGTTTCGACCAGCAGAGAGGTGACACAAGGCTGTCTCCAGACGATTACTAATGCATCTTTGCAGGAGGGGTCTTTCCCACAACCATTAAAGGAAGCAGTGGTAAGACCCCTCCTCAAGAAGCCTTCCCTGGACCCAGCTATTTTGAAAAACTATCGTCCTGTCTCCAACCTTCCTTTTTTGTGGAAGGTTGTTGAGAAGGTGGTGGCGCTTCAACTCCGACGGACCTTGAATGAAACAGATTATCTAGACTCCTTTCAGTCTGGTTTCAGGCCTGGGTACAGCATGGAAACCGCTTTGGTCGCCCGACCGATGATCTCTGGTAGGCCAGGGATAGAGGACATTCCTCTATCCTGGTGCTTCTTGACCTCTCAGCGGCCTTCGATACCATCGACATGGTATCCTTCTGCGACGCCTAGGGAAGGTGGGAGTGAGAGGCACCGTTTTACAGTGGTTCTCCTCTTACCTCTCTGACAGGTCACAGTCGGTGTTGGTCGGGGGCAAAGGTCGACCCCTAGGCCCCTCAAATGTGGTGTGCCACAGGGTATGGTCTTGTCCCCCTTCCTATTTAACATCTACATGAAGCTGCTGGGTGAGATCATGCGACAGCACAGGGTAAAGTACCATCAATACGCAGATGATACTCAACTGTATCTTTCTGCCCCATGCCAGCTCAGTGTAGCGGCGGACATGATGTGCCGATGCCTGGAAGCTGTTAGGATCTGGATGGGGTGAACAAACTTGTGCTCAATCCCGATAAGACTGAGTGTCTTTGGATGCTGCCCCCGAAGGACAGCTTAGACAGTCCATCCTTAACCCTGGGGGGTGAAAAATTATGCCCCTCAGAGAGGGTCCACAATTTGGGGGTCCTCTTGGATTCACAGCTGAAACTGGAACATCATCTATGCTGTGACCAGGGGGGGCTTTGCCCAGGTTCGTCTGGTGCACCAATTGTGGCCCTATTTGGATCGGGAGGCACTTCAAACGGTTACTCACGCCCTTGTCACCTCAAGGCTGGATTATTGCAATGCGCTCTACATGGGGCTACCCTTGAAAAGTCTTCTGAGACTGCAATTAGTCCAGAATGTGGCCGCGCAAGCGATATTGGGTGCACCGAGGTACACCCACGTTACACCTGTCCTCCGTGAGCTGCACTGGCTACCAATTGGTCTCCGGACACAATTCACGGTGTTGGTTATTACCTTTAAAGCCCTACATGACTTAGCGCCAGCGTACCTTCAAGACCGCCTACTGCCACACACCTCCCAGCGGTCAGTAAGATCCCACAGATTGGGCCTCCTTCAGATGCCATCAGCCAGACAGTGTCGGCTGGCGGGCCCTCGGAGGAGAGCCTTCTCTGTGACTGCTCCAACTCTTTGGAATCAGCTACCCCCAGAGATCCGGACCATACCCACTCTCATGGCCTTCAGGAAAGCTGTAAAAACTTGGCTTTCCGGCAGGCTTGGGGCTGTTGACCTCACTGTTGAGGTCCAGCCTGATTAGAATGAATGTATGAGGTGTTGTTATTTTAAACCGTTTTTTTTCTCGTTATGTTTTCGTTATGTGTCTTTTTTTTCTCTTTTTTGTAAGCCGCCCAGAGTCCTTCGGGATTGGGCGGCATATAAATTTTATAAATAAATAAATAAATAAATAAATAAATAAATAAATAAATAAATAAACAAAATGTAAAAGGAAAAAGGCAAGAGCTGAGGTCAGGCTGAGCTAGTTGCTGCCAGAGTCACAGTGGATAATTCTGCTTAGTGCTTAACTGTTTAAAAAAGCCTCTAAAAAGCGCCCTCTACAGGAAAAGGTAGGAGAACAACATGCCTCATCTAGTCTGACTTTAGGCATTTTATGATCACTCAAGCAGAGTTAAGCAAGGGTTAAAAGCCGAAAAATTCCTGACGTAGATGAGGCATGTCGTTCTCTTGCCTCCTCCTGCTCCCGGAACAGTTAAGCAGAGTCATCCATGGTGACTCTGGCAGCAACTAGCTCAGCCTGACCTCAGCTCTTGCCTTTTTCCTTTTACATTTTTTTTTCTTTTCATGATGGCAGGCAAGAGCAGAGTTGAAATCCTCTCTGAAACAGCTGGAAAAGGTACGTGTGGGTCAGAGGGAGGGGGAGGAATTCAAACTTCATCCTCCTGGTGCGGGGCTTTGGGCAAAGGCTGGAGGGAAGTGCTCTCCCTCCCCAAATGTAGTTTGATTGCAGGCAGAGCCAGATTGTCTTTTCAAACCTGTAATCAGTGAAGCTGGGCTGGATCCTTCCGGGGCTGGGGGAAAGTGTGTGTGCTCCAGTATGACTCTTTGACTGGCTTCTTGGTCTCCCTGACTCACTAATTGTGTGTGTGTGTGTGTGTGTGTGTGTGTGTGTGTGCATTTGAGAGGGGGGAGAGAGGGAGAGAGGGAGAAGAAAAAGAAAGAAGGTAACTTATTTCGCAAAGGAGAAAAACAATTGCTGTCGCTTTAAATCAGAACTGAGCATGCCTGGCTGTGGAATTCTGGAAGTTGAAGTCCACAAGTCTAAAAAAAATTGTGTCAGTGCCTTACCAGCCATAAACCTCACTGCATGTTACTGGAAAGGGACAACCTTGCCCTTTTTAATTCTGCTGTCTTAGCTTGATGAGAAGCAGCAGAAGCAGCCGCCATTTTGGATGTATCACAGCTGAACAAACTAAACCTGTTAAATGATGACATGAAAACACAAATGTCCATAGTTCTGAGTATGATTAAAAAGAATGTAAAGATATTTTAAATGAGAAGATAATTTCAGAGAATTACACATGAGAGAAGTAGATCTTCTGACATTTACCAAGTGATACATCCTGAAAACAAACAGGATCCCTATTCCAACTATTGCATTTAGATATAGTTAAATCAAAGCCATACAGTAGAAGTCTTTGTAACTGCTATCCATCAAAACAAATATGTATATGTCCATTTTCAGGGAGAGTTTATAATTGGGTCATAGATGCTGTGAACTATCTTCAAGAAAAAAGTATATTGCTACTGCATCGTATTTTTAAAATTTCTAATCCGCTTGATGGTGATAGACTTGATATTATTTTGATCCAGCATTGCCATTTTTAATCATATTTTGCTCACAGAAAAGAATCATAACCCAGATTATTAAAAACTTACATCTTCACTAGCGATCTCAACATTTATTAATTGAACAATATAAAGTACCTAAGGATACATCTTTCTTTATCACACTGTTTTTGCGTTTGTTGAGGATTAAACTGCAACTTTTTTTCAAAAAGGAGAATTGACTTTTAGTTCTTCATAACAAGGAGATTCTTCTTGTTGGATGAGGGACAATTCTGCATTTGACTAAATGCCACACCAAATCTTCATGACATGAAATGAATTTTGGGTGGAAAGGTTCTGGTCTTTCTTTGAAAATGTGTGATGATTTCCAAACAGATGGTCATAAATGTTGGGCAGGCAAGAGACCATTTGTTTACTTCAGATTTGTTTGCTGAAAGATGATTCCCAAATGGCAACTGAAAGATTGCTCTTAGTCCAATTCTTCTGCAGTGGAGATGCTGATTGAGGATTTGCATCATTGAAAATTCAGCTAGATTAATTTGGGAAGGGGGTGTAGAATATTGTTTTATCCACACAGGGATCTTTTTTGTACCTTCCTGTAATTACTTGGAATGTTTGATAGGCATTAATGAGTTTCTATCTTCTTTCTTTTATGTTTAGTTCTTTGTGGAACCAAGCGAAATCTGGCTTTTGGTGCCAACCTAAATGTGTGTAAAACCTGGCTAGTCAGGTTTGAAAGCCATTCTTTAACTATTCACATGCAAAGAGGTATGAAACTTGGGGGGGGGGGGGAGAGACTTATAAAACATTTACGAAGAAATTAATGAGTTCTATGGCACAGACCTGTTTAGCAGCACAGCCTCTACTTTCTACCAGTAATCTTTTCTAGACTTGAGCTTTTAGTCAAAGTTTCTTAAACTGATGTACCTTCCAGTACCAAATAACTCAATGGATTGTGGGACCCATTTTAAGTTATTACAATCAAATGCTTAAAAATTTGATCTACTTAAGATTGTCATATGCATTGTATCAAATTCTGATTTTAGTGTTGGAAAGTCTACATACCTCATGCTTCACCTTACCACAAAGATGAAGGTTGGGATAAAATGAGGATCTAGTTTAGAGCCAAAGGCTCCACTATGTGTTTATTCAGAGGTTTACCTAGGAAGCATTGAAGAATTCTTGCAAACTTTTGAACATGTTTTACAGCTAGAAGAAGCAAGTGTCACAAGCAGTGATGTGTAGTCAGGGGATGCAGGGGAGGCAGGGCCTCACCACTGTCTTCATGAAAAGAAAAAAATAAAAGGAAAAAGGCTGAGGTAGTTGCTGCCAGAGTCACAATGGATGACTCTGCTTAGTACTTAACTGTTTAAAAAAGCCTCTAAAAAAAGCGCCCTCTACAGGAGGACGCGAGAGAACCACGTGCCTCATTTAGTCTATCTTTATGATCACTCGAGCAGAGTTAAGCAAGGATTAAAAGCCGAAAAATTCCTTATGTAGATGAGGCACGTGGTTCTCTTGCCTCCTCCTGTAGAGGGCACTTTTTTTAAGAGGCTTTTTTAAACAGTTAAGCAGAGTCATCTATTGGAGACTCTGAAAGCAGTTAATCCAGCCTGACGTCAGCAACTCTTACCTTTTTCCTTTTACATTTTTACATTTTCATCATGGCAGACAAGAGCAGAGTTGAAATCCTATGTGAAACAACTGGAAAAGGTATGTGGGTCAGAGGGAGGGGGGAGGAATTCAAAATTAATGTATTTTGTAAGTAATTGTATTATTGTAAGTAGTGTGTGTGTGTGTATGTGTTTTACCCGCGTCTGCTGGCGCGCGGGCTGGCACTTTATTTTTTATGTCAGACATAGTGGCCGGCAGAGCTTTTGGACATAGCGGCAGGGTGGCTTTTGCCTCTAGTGCCAGGGTGACAGGGCGGCTTTGGTTCCATCCAGCATTGATTCTTTGAAGCTTTCCATAGGTCCTCTCTGCTTTCCATAGGTCCTCTTCCGCTTTGGGCTGCTGTCAAGAAAGAGGCTTTTCCCGCCCTGCAGGGCAAAAGCCGAAAAAAAGCGCTCCGCCGCTTCTGTCTGACATAAAGGCGTCCTGCACCCTGCCACTATGTCTGACCCAGCTGCGGGGCGCGGGACGTCTCTATGTCAGACAGAAGCGGCTATGCACATCTAAAGTGCCTTTCCATTCATTGTTAAATAAGAGCAATCCCGATCCCAACTAAAGTAACTTTTAGAAGTGGGAGAACGATTTCAATGGCAGACAGCAAGATTGCGCTGGCAACGCCTCTTTCTTGTGGAGATGGAAGCGCGCAATCCTGTTCCACGCTTAGAACTAGATCACCTTTGGAAGAAGGTAAACGATTGCAGGCTGCAGCCTTAAGCCCTGTCACCTGGTATAAATGGCTTCAAGCAGCCTCCGATAGAGAAGCTGCCTTCGCGGGAAGCGGTGGCTGGATTGGGGGCGCAACTGATGCCTTCTTCCAACTGACTGGCCTGAGGCGGAAGTGGTAACTTTTGCAGTGGCTACGAGGCGAGGATCGCGCAAGAGACAGTTGATTTTGGGTGCGGAGCCTGGGCGAGCTGGAGCCATGGTGCAGGTCTACAACTTGCACCCCTTCAGGTCGCAGCAAGTCATCCCTCTGAAGCAGGAACTGGCGCTCTTCTGCTGCGGGCGAGGTGTACTCCTGGTAGCCTGCGGCTCCGGCGCCTGCAAGGTGGAAGTGTTTGCCCTGCGGGACAGGCAAAAGCCGAAATAAAGCACCCCACTGCTTCTGTCCGACATGGGACACCTCTATGTCAGACAGAAGCAGCGGGGCGCTTTCTTTCAGGTTTTGCCTGCCCCACAGGACAAAAGCCAAAAAAAGCGCCCCTCCACTAGGGAGCTTTCTTTCAGCTTTTGCCCTGCGGGGCAGGCAAAAGCCAAAAGAAAGTGCTCCATCACTTCTGTCTGACATAGAGGTGTCCTGCGCCCTGCAGCTGGGTCGGACATAGCTGTGGGGCGTGGGACGCCTCTATTTCGGACATAGCTGCGGGGCGGGCAAAAGCAGCTTTCTTTCTTTTTGCCTCACCAGCCATAAACTTCACTGCATGTCACTGGTCACAAGGAATAAAATAAGATAAGCCAAGCTATCATAACCCTTGTTTTGGGATTTGAATTAGTCCAGGGGGAAAAAAATTCCTTGACTTGATCCAAGTACTGCTTTTGTTGCTTGGACTGACATGAAGTAGCTGAGCTACTTAGGGATAATTGTATATTTCTGAATAGTCTGCTACTAAAAGCACTCTTCCCAGCAATCTGGTAGTTCTTCAACTCTATTCATAGGAGCTCAACATGGTGAAAGTAATCTTCTCACACACCTTGTGACTGTACTTGTTTCTGAGTCTAAATGTAAACTTGCACAATGAGAGACAGTGGAAATGGATTCAACTAGACTTCTAAACTAGACTGTGGATCTCCAAGGATTAATCTTGTCAGATTCTTTATCCTGTTCCTGATTCTTGCAGATATAAGAAATATACATAATTATTATTACACTTGAATTCTTTGTCCAGAAAGTATAGTCATTCTGGAATACTACTCCTTTCCTTTTCAGATTGAAGAAATGGATCAATGGCTCATTCAGGTTTTTATTATTCTTACCTAGCATCATCTCCTTTTATTTTGAGAGTTAGTTTATGTTTCTAGGGCTAGTATCTTTGCATTTCATTAAATTGCTTGATTTAAAATTCTGATATGTAGCTTGATTGCAATAATTCTTTCAAAATTATACTTTCATCCTTTTACTTTCCGTCTTCTCCAGCAAAGGAAATTTCAAACCTATGTTCACTCTGTTTCATCTATTTTGTTTCTTGGAATATTTTCCCCTATTCCTTCAATGACTTCCCCTATCCCTAGTCTATATTGCCATGCAGATTTTGATAATGACCATATTTGGCATATTTACTTGTTTCAGTTTAGGATACACAGAATTGTTATGCAAGTTCTCAGGCTAGGAAGTCATTTTTTCTTTATAATTGAAAGATCATTCTCCGTGCTTTCCTGTTTTCCTGTGTGTATAAAATTATCTTTTCATCTATTTGAATGACAACACCTGTCTAAGCTAATTATTCTTCATTGTTTATACATGTAAATGTGCCCACTGAGATAATTGTATTTGAGTTTCTTGTTAAGCAATATTTTTATTAAAAGATAAAAAAACTATTGCAAACTAATGAAATATAGAATAAAAAATATAAAATAGTAAAAAAAAAGAAATATAAAAATGACTTTTTTCTTCTTCAAGACAAGTACAATTTCAGAACTGATCACCTTTTCAGATATTTTAAGGTCTCTTTTTCTTCCTGTATCTCCTCTCTCCACATTTTAAAGCTTTATCATTTTATCCTAATTAGCTGTCAGACCTAGCCCAAGAACAACTAAAACAATCCAGCCAAAATTCAGTTATTTATGTGCTCATGCCTTATAGACAGAAACTTGCCATATTAAATGCCTCTACCCTAACCTAATGCATATATCTTGAAAGATTCTAGGGAGAAACTATACTAAATTTCTTTCTCTTTTCATTATTAAATTCCTATCTGTGCTATCTCTTCTCTCACTCGTTTCTTTAGAATGTGCTCCTTCCTCCCAGGAACCTACAGCATTACTATAATCCATAGGTGTCAAACTTGATTGCGTCACATGATGTCATCACGTGATGTATCACGACGTTTTTTGCCTTTGTGGAGCTGGGGTGAACATGGCCTGCATGTGATGCATCTGGCCTGCGGGCCGCCAGTTTGGCACCTTCTATGATCCATCAGTAAAAAATTCACTATGAATTAGTAGAAATAACATTGCCTATTAATCAAATAAACCAACTTTATATTTCTTTACTTTCAATACCAAAATTTATCACTTTCTCTAAAAATACAACAACAAAAAAATCTTTTCATATCTTGCTCTTATCTATAAACAATTACTCAAAGTTGTCATTTGGTCCTGGTTATAAAATATCTATTAAGAGCTTTCAGAAAAAAAAAACCTAACTTTATATTTGCTTTTAAAATAAGGTGACCAGATTTTCAGATTGGTAAAGAGGGACACCATTGACCGGGAGGGGGGGGGGGGCTTGATTAAAAATTTTATTTTTTGTCAAAAGGTCACCCCAGGATACTGAAACCAGCATAAATACGAATCTGTTGTCAAAGAAAATTTTGATCACGTGACCATGAGGATGCTGCAACTTTCCATTTCTTTCTTTCTCTTCGCTTCTGTTCCTTCCTCCTTTCCTCCTTTCCTATTTCTTCCTTCTTCCTTCCTTCTGCCTATCTACCTTCACCTTCTCTGTCTTTCTGCTCTTTCCCTGTCTTCCCTTTTCCTCCCTCCCTCCCTTCTTTCCTCTCTAGTTCCATCTTTTCTTCTTTCCTCTCTCCCTCCCTTTTTCTTTTTTCCTTCCTTCCTCCTTCCTCTTGCCTATCAACTTCATCCTCTTTGTCTTTCTGCTCTTTCCCTCTCTTCCCCTTTTCTTCCTACCTCCTTCCCTCTTTTCTCCCTCCCTTCTTTTTTCTTCCTTTCTTCTTCCATCTTCCTCCTTCTCCTTCCATTCTTTCTCCTTCCATCCATCTTTTCTCCTTCCATCTTCTCCCCCTCCCTTCTTCTTTTCCTTCCCCCCTCCCTCCTTCCTTCCTCTCCTTCCCTTTCTCGCACATAGGAAGGGGAGGGGGGCTTTCTAGTCGCTTTCACAGCATAATTTCTTTATCTAACTTTTAAAAAACAGTGTGCAAATCAAACGAGATTTTCGTAACCTGCGAAGCACCAAGTTATTATCTTCTGCCGCGTGCTGAAAATTTTCCATCCCAGCCAGCTCACTGATTGGCTGGAGTCCAGGCCAATCCAATCAGTGAGCGGCAGGCTGGGCTGGCTTAAATTTGTAGGATAGAACGGAATGATGAGCCAGCCCAGCGAGCTAGCAGCTGATGGGCGGGGGAGCGAGGGAGCTGCGAGCGCCAAAAAAAGCATGTTTTTTTAAGAACGGTGCGGGACGCGGGAAAATTTATGAAAAGGCGTGCCTGTCCCGCCAAATGCGGGACGCCTGGTCACCCTATTTTAAAACTTGGTTTCATTTTCTCTTTGTCTTTTCTCAGGAACTCCTTAACAAAAAATTATCTCTTTTATACATCTAAGATAAGCAAGTTGTCCAAATCACTCTTATGGTTTACTATTTGTGTATCCCTTTTAGTTATCAAGATATCAATCAGTTTCATTTGTAAATCCAGTGCAACAACTCTTTCCATATCATTCTTGTAACTTGTGATTTCTATACTCATAGTCAAAAGAGTCTTAGCTCAGTTTTATTATCTCCTATCTCCCTCTTCTAAAACCATTATTATAGTAGTAGACAATCTCCAGAGAAATTTCTGAGTGCATTTTTTCCAAATATCTTGCAATTCTTCCAAAGTTAAAATATGTTTGCTTTATTTTATATTAGTGAATCTCTTCTCTTTTAATTATAATTTTTAGCTTTTTTGTTCTCTCTAGTATCCATTATTCAAAGTTCTAATTATCATATTTTTCTCTAATGCACAACAGTTTTCTATAAAAACTTACACTTCAAAATATTAATATATTGTTAAATAATCCTTTTAAACAAAGGATTCTTATAATTAATTTCAAATTCTTATTTCAAATCCATCTTAGTTCTTTTCTAATGTTTCAAAATCAAATTTCTAAGCATCTTTCTGTTGTCTGTTTCAAAATAAGTCCTTAAATCCTTAAACTTGCATAATAAATCTTCCATTAAGCATTGAAGGAGTCTCATTCAGTGAAGTGAAACTTGACTTCCCTAAGTATCTTTGGAGATTCTCAGTCATCCAGGTCATGGTTGTCCCAATAGTGCTTTTTCAAGAGGCAGCTGGACTTTCTTTGTTTTTCTGAAGAAGCTTCTTGGATGAGAAGCAAAATGTCTTCAAGGAAAAACAAAGAAAATCCAGTTGCTTCTTCAAAAAGCACCATTGGGATGACTTTCCTAAAGTTCTTAATAGCCAAAAAACTGTTAGGAAATTTCCAGACGTGATTAAGAAAGGAAATATGCAATTCCAGTTCCTTTTGAAGGCTGCAAACTGTGGCCTTGGCTATGAGGTTCTAAAAGCCACTGAAACCCACAATCTTATTGTTTCTTCTTGGGGAGCCATTACATGGTATACTTGTGGGTGATCCCAGAGCTTCTCCTTTATCCAGAGATGAATTCTGAGGAGTAACCCATTTGCCAGTATCTCATTCTGCTACAGTCATTAACTCTGTTTTCTACTGAGTTGTCTTCAGTTTGCCATAGCTTGCCCAGGATTTCCATTATTTGAATATCTTGGGCGTAACTTCCTTGGTCAATTTGCCAATATGGATGAATTCTAAATTTAAAAGGCTTCTTTGTTTGTCTATTTCAAGATAAGTCTAACTTCTGATATGATCAGGTTAGAAAAAAATATGTAGTAACATTAATATAGTTTTGCTGCACACTCTGGTAATGGATAGCATAAAAACAATAGAAATAAAAACATTAAGGGTATTCTTTTCTCTATAAGCTGCACTGTTGAATTTCATGATAAATTACTGCTATTTCTTTCAGCTAGAATAAATCACTTCACAAAAGCCATAAAATTAATTTGTGCTCTGGCAGAACACATGCTGTTGTGTGGTGGGTGGCAGCGAGAAGCAGGGGGAATAACTGATGAAAACCATTGCATTCTTGGATTAGTTTCTACATGCATTGTTATATTCACATATTATGTTTTATTGCCTGTTTATATGAATTGCTTTCATGGAAAAAAAGCGCTGAGTTTTTAATTCCAGATTTTTTTTAAAAAATCCCAGGAAAAATCCTGAATTGCAATTAAAATATGATATAGAAAAATACATAGTTTGTTCTTTTCTGTTTCAATAATTAATAATAGAACATCAAACATGTTTACAAGTGGAAAGGATTGAGATGCACTTGCATTTAGATAGGAGAAGACATTTTCAGTTAGCTCTTTCAAGCATTCTGAAAGGAAGTGTCTGGAGAAATAGAATACAAGTATTTCATTTTTGGCTTAATATTTACTTACTTTCATATTTCCTGGGCTTATAGGCCACTCCAATCTTACCATGACTGACAGAGTACAACCAGTATAAAAAACATAAAATAGTGATCAAACTACCAGCATCAAATACAACAATAGTCTAACATGGAGATAATCTGTCACTTGGCATATATTGTGACGAGCCGATTGACAGATAATGGAAGCAGTTAGCTTCCTCCCATAATTGGGGCATACCAGGGGTTGTGACACTAAATATATACCTTTCTCCCTGGCTTCAGGTGATAAGGAGGAGGACCTGTGGCTTAATGGCTAAGACGTCTGCCTAAGATGTAATATAGCACAGGTTCGAATCCCAGTAAGGGTATGGCTAGCTGATGAGAGCTAAATAGCTTGAAATAGATCTATACTAGTCTCCCTTTATTTATTTATCAGCACAAATATAACACACACACACACACACACACACACACACACACACACACACACACACACACACACACACACACATATATATATATATATATATATATATATATATATATATATATATATATATATATATATATATATAATGTTCTACTCTCAGAAGGAACAATACCAAAACATTGCAAATTCCAAGACCTGCTAGGATGACCACATAGTCTAGTAGAGAAGGTGTTAGAGGAAATGTTGGTCTACAAAAGGGAAACAGCAATTGAGAACCCTGAAGATGGCAGGCTCTAAAGATATGAAAGGAGATTCTGCCAAATGGATTGGCAGATACTAATAGCGTTAGGCTGTTTGACAGATACTCATGAAAGGTTTTAAAGATGACAACAACACCTTAAACTCCACTCAAATTGTACTTCTCAAAATTAGTATCAATGGGTAGTTAAGATATGTCCACATCCCTACTGAGCTACATCAATATGGATCATTGTAGCCTTTGAATACTCTTCAAGAGCAGGACTGGGCTGAGTGTGTGACAATAGACAAGAAAATAAAAGGAGGAAGGAGTAGTAGATATGTTTGCCACCTTGAATTATTTATAAAAATAACGAAGGCATAAAGGAAGGAAGGAATAGCAATAGCACTTACACTTAAATACCGCTTCATAGTGCTTTTACAGCCCTCTCGAAGGATGGAAGGAAGGAAGGAAGGAAGAGAGGAAGGAAAGAAGGAAAAAAGAAAGAAAAAGAAATAAATGTTGAATAATTTAGCTAAAATATGGGTAAGGATAAAAAATACAATGAATCTCCACATTCACATGATCCAAAAATTAGTATTTTAACTTAATATTCACTTCACATGTTATGGTTTCAGTTAAAATGAAATTATTAAGTTACCTTGAGGTAACAACTTGTAAAATATGCAATATTACTAATGACTGATTTTTGAGAGTTATCAACAAAGAGCAATCTTGTCAACTCTCAAAACGAAGTTCTGACGAAATAACTCTTGTGGATATGAATGTCTTCAGCGAGTGAACCTTCTCCAGGATCATGATTCTACAGTCTAGAATCCAACCTATCTATAGGATATCAAGTTGAGAAGATCTTCTCTAGGTCATAATTAATAATGTTCAAAGAATTAAAAATTTCCATTGTTTGGAGAATGATACAATGTGCTAGAGCTCTTGCTTATTCTCATATATTAAACATGAAGCTTTTTAGCCCTTTATTTTTAGATAGCAGAACTTCTTATTTTGTCTTTCTTGTACTCCCCTATTTTTTTCCTTAGATTTAGCAGGAGAAATAATGTTCTGCAATAATTTGATAGCTAATCACATACAATAATATGTGTAGAAAGTTAGCATAAAACTCAGAAGCTAGGCAAGCAGAAAATTGCAATCAACCATTAACTGCCAGCAGGGGAAAGATGTAAAACTAAGATGCTAATAAAGACAGCCAGTGGCAGTCACACATTCATGGAACAGCTGAAGAGAGCAAAGGAAAATTATCAGAATGATCTGTATAAGAAATGGTGAAAGATAAAGTAGAACAAGTTATCTAGAACAGTGGTCACCAACCTTTACGGCTTAGTGGCCAGGCAGGGAGAGAACTGGCCTGTGCAAGTGGCAGGCCAGCATACATGCACACATAAATGCAGGCGCACTGCTCTTGCATGTCAAGCTGTGTGCATGTGTGCCAGATTGCCACTCACTCAAGTCAAGCTGGGCACTCGTGCATGTGAGCTGGCCAGCTATTTGCACGGCCCACTTCTGAACAGGCCACAGCCTGGGGATTGGGAATCCCTGATCTAGAAAGATGACAACATATTCTAAAGATTTTAAAGAGAGCTATACCAGAAAAAAGCAATAATCTCTGAAACTTGGTTAGCCTATTGGTTCCTGTTGTACCAGCATAATTTCTTGATCCAGTTTTGTCCTAAAAAAAAAAAAAATCAAGAATCAAGAAAAACACTGTTGTACCTAAACTCTTTGGAAGATTTCCAACAACCTTTCCTTATTCCTGTCTTCCTTTTTCCTTCCTACTTATCTTCCCATTCTTCAGCTTTAGATTAAGATAATGACGTTTGTAATGTGTATCAAGTTCCAACACTTAATTGAAACCTCTTATTTAACTAAGTTTTTAAAAAGCAAAACAATTTCACTTGGTCTGACTCTTAAACATTACACTCGGATAAAGATAAAAAGAAAAGGGGAATATTTTACATATTTATAATATGGTTACAAATCAGAAAATTAAATGGATGATTGAGATAACACCAAATAAATACACAGATGAGTTTTCTTGGGGTGGAGGACTAACTAACAATTTCAGCTGCTAAATATGAATATCCAATTGGAGTGATCTCAGAGTGTGGACCATTGATTAAAATCACTAGTAAATATGAAACAGTATGGCCTTCTGACAGGTTATCACGCAATTAATGCAGAAAGATGTTCTCAGAATGTGATCTACTCTACCAATGGGTTAGCATAATCATTATTGGAAGACAGAAGGTTGGGCTGGAGCCCAAGTATCTTATAGTAACAGTCCTGCTGTTGGACATGCACCAGTACTAGAGCCAATAGTCCCCACTCCATCATTAGCAGATCCAGATAGTTCCCAGCTGACAGTCTCTCAGATTCAGAGGTTCAACTCTTCAGTCCTAGGCATAGACAGAGAGTCTAATTAAAAGGACAGCACATTTGGCAATTCATAATTACTGCAGTTCACCTATGCACTAAGCAGATATTTACTGTGGCTTATCAGTTATCTCCCTTTTCAAACTTCAACTGTGGCCTCCATGTATATTGATTTACCACATCTTTGCCTCATCATGTCTCTTGCCTTTCCTCCAGATTCATCATCTGATAGTTTGTTTACCAATCTTGATCCATGCCTGACCTGTTGAACCTGAACATATTCTAGCCTCAAGATACTCTGAGAGGATATTTTCAAAGGCTGCATGTTTTATACTAACCATGAAACAACCTGAGCATGCTTATCTCTGGCTGTGAATGATTTATAGTTTGCAATTTATGTTCTAGCAGTCTGCCGAACTGGCACAAAGAACTGTGTGTGAGTGAGAAAAGGAAGATTGAAAATGTGCATTCAACTCCAAGTTAGATACCAGAAGAGCCTAATTGACCAGGTAATTCTGCCTGTATTATCATAGCTACCTATAATGTTGCAAGTATAGTTTCTGTACCTCTTAACTAGATGTACAACCAACTCTAAGAAATGGAAACAACTGCAAATGCTGGCTTCAGGTGCATATTGCTTTCATTAGGCAGAGTTAATTTACAAGGTTGGCCAAGCAGGAAGTAAAAAAAAAGTTTGGGTGGCAAACACAACTATGTGACCTATGTGAACCCATAACCAAGACAACTTGTGTAAAAAGAGAAGCTCTTTGGCCACATGTGGTGGTCATCATATTGATTGACTAATGCCCACTCAGTGGAGATTCCTGATAAGTTCACTGTTGGTATGTTTCTCAATCCTGACCATCAACACTGGAGTAAATTAACCATCTCTAAGTTAGTTATAATTAATTTTTCCACCGATTTCAGTCGAAATAAAGTATAGCTTAAATACGTTGGTCGCATTCATGTGAAAGAATGAGTCATTTGTAAAGACCCTGGAGAAAAATAAAAGACACTTGAAAAAGAGTCTGACAGAAGGCAGCCAGATATGATCCTTGATGATATAGCATGAGCTTATAATAAGAAAGCATTTATTGACAGTCTCAGTTCTGGCAACATGATGTCCATCAGGTCAAAAAAAGTTGGGTGTGTTTATAGAACAACAACTGAAAAGACATGTAGCTAACTTACGTAAACCACACATATTTTCTTTGAAATCCAATGAATCCTTTAATCCTCCATATTTTGGGATATGCTTTAAAGTTCGTGTACTTCTTTAGCCAAAGAAAATTGATGGTACTGAAAAGAAAGCAATTTTCTGAATTTTATGACCCATTTCTTGGACAAGTGATCTCTACAGCATGTGGATAATATATAAAAATATTTTGTAGGACTTTTTGTGGGAGTGTAAGCAGTTGTAGTATTTCATCCTTTTGGTTGTTAACTGTCAAGAAAAAATAATTCAAGTCAAATATTAATTTTGAATGAAATGTTAGCAAATTGTAGGTTGTTAAAATTGTTAAAATGTAGTAATTTTATTTTAAGAGAAAATAACCATTATGTTTTTCAACATTAATTGAATATTCATAACTTGAATGAAGTAGTGAACAGATATTTTAAAGAATTATATTTGTGTGTGCGTGCATATGTCTGTATCTGTGTCTGAGTGTGTGTATTTGTATTTGTATACTAAACTATCCCAATGAATAGTATGATAACAATTGAAGTTTTGCTACTGATTTCCAGAGAGTATGTACTGTTTCTCCAATTTAAAAAGTCACTGGGATTTCATTGTATTAAAAGGTAAAATAATAAAAGGCTAGAAATAAAATCTGTGTAATATAATTCATGTTCTAGTTTTCTCATGTTCTGAAAAAGATATAAGTTAAATTGAGGGTGCATGCGTTATAGAGGTTATTATTGTACAAAATGATATATTTCTGTTTTGAGGTTGGTATTATGTATTGTTTTCTTGATTTTTAATAGCTTTTTTGTAAGTATCATGAGTATAAAGGGTTAAGTCTCCATCAATTTTTTGGATTTTTTCCTGAAACTTTCCAGGTTCCGAATGGAATACTATGCTTCAAAATACAATTTAAATGCCACATTTTAATTTAGATTAAGCTC
The DNA here is from genome assembly GCF_051295495.1 of Thamnophis sirtalis. NCBI lineage: Eukaryota > Metazoa > Chordata > Lepidosauria > Squamata > Natricidae > Thamnophis > Thamnophis sirtalis. The sequence goes on along the minus strand of NW_028261389.1, from coordinate 35,695,519 downwards.
AGTTTCAGGCAAAACAATAATTGGTGAAACAAACATTTTTATTTAGTGAGTGCAAAAGTTATTACTTGCTAAAGTCCTGGGATCAAAGTTTTAGAGTTTTGCAGCAGTCACTCTGTATAGTTTTGATTGGGAAACAGAAATGTGTAAGTAATTGGACAATGCATTCTATCCCATATTTTCATTCTTGGCTGAATCATGCAAATCTAAACATATTCTATAATATAATAATATCACTCTACTATGCGAGTATAGTATCTGCCAATCAATGCAGATATTACTCATGCTATTAACAAAAGGTTTCATTCCAGACATCCACCTTTTAGGACAGCCAGAAACTTGCTGGATAGCAACTTCAATCAGCTTCAAGCTAGGATGCAAGCATGGTCCTCTATTGCTCCTCCAGAGTGTACAACATTCCCTGCTTCACAGCTGAACCAAAGGATTCAATCTACTCCATCAGACCTAGTCTGTCTGAATGTTGTGTTTTAATCATGTACTGTCTTATATGTAAAAGTTTGTTTTCCCCCCTTCCTTTGGATTGTGAGCCGCCCTGAGTCCCCCCAGGGAAAAGGGCGGCATACAAATAAACACAAATATAAATACAAATACAAATAGTCAATCCTTAATAGGATTAGGATTCAACATGGCACGTGTGCTACAGTGGTGGGATTCAAATAATTTAACAACCGGTTCTCTGCCCTAATGATTTCTTCCAACAACCAGTTCACTAAACTGCTCAGAAAGTTAACAACCGGTTATCCCTAAGTGGTGCGAACTGGCTGAATCCCACCACTGGTGTGCTAGCCTCCTCTGTAAACATGAAAAACTCTGGAACATGCTCCAAAGAATACAGTGTGTCACCCTGTGGAGCAATGCCCTCTGAATGCCTACCAAGGGAACTCTTGTCTGTATGCAATTCCATCATGTATTGACTATATAAATAGTCTGCCTTTAAATATGTAAACAGAGCAAATAGTTTCATATTTGCTCATTGAGAATGTAATTGTGATGTGTTTCCTTAACATTTTTGCCATATGCTAAATAAATAAATAAATAATTCTTGGTTCATCATCTGAGCTAGCTAAACACTTTTCTGCAATATAACCATTTATGTCTGACCTTAATGTGGCTGATTCAAAAATCAATTTGGTTTCATTATCAAAGAAAGGGGTACACTGTACCCCTTCCATGGAAAATCATAGTAAATGTTAAAAAGAAAGCAGAAACGAAAGAAGTCCCTGTAAATTTTACTCTGCTAGTCATTGCCAACGATAGGGGGAAGCACTCATTTCCATTTCAAAGCCATTGAGCCATCACTGTCTAAAGATGTTTCTGTGGTTGGTTATGTGGCCAGCATGGCATCATGGAGCACTGTTTCCTCCCTACTGAAGTGGCACATCTCTATTTATCTACTCGCATGTTCATGCTTTAGAACTTTCGGACAGGTGTTTACCCTGTTACACACTTGGTCTCAAATCTGGGCTGTTAGCTTTTTAGCTGATAAGCCCAGCATCTTCACCAATAAGCCATTGCACCACAAATATGTTTAAAAGTTCTACAATAAAAAGCATTAAAGTGTGTAAGTCCATCACTCATTTGGGGGTAATGATAAGAGGGGAAAAAGTGAAAGAATTGGCTAATCTCTCTGACCATTCTCTGAAAGAAAATGGGGATTAGACAGTGACAATGGCTATTTATTTAACCAAGGAAGCTTTGGGTATAGAACTTCTTGGTCTGTGTTCATGCTAATTGCAAGTTTTTAAAGGGCAGCATCAGTTGCTATCACAATATTGTTTTGCACGTATTTCTATGGGATAATATCAAGGATCTGATGCATAAACCACATGGGATCTAATGACAAAAAAACTAGAAAATCCCCTCTGTTGAATTCTTCTTTAAATTTCAGATTTTGGAATCATCTAATCATAGTTCTGAAGGGATTTGATAAATAACTCATTGTTCCATTTTCTTTCTATTTTCATTACTTTCTCTCCAATTTTTTTTTCTGTTACAAAGCTCTTTGCTCTGCATGATAGCTGGCTGCAGCTTTTAGTTGCTTCCATTCTTTTAATGCCTTTTTCAACTGTGGTGTCACTGTGGTCTGGAGATTCAGAGACAGCAGGATGTAGCAGACCTCTACACACAGGTGTGGTGTTGTTCTAAAGCTGTAGAAATAGCTTTGCTTGGCTTATCAGATTGAGAATTCTTTTTCAGTGAGTTCCTGCTGAATAAGATAATAGCCCCTTTAAATTGCTAGTCTAACAGATACCGGGTTCGTGGTGCTTGCAAAACTAGCTGTCTTTATGGGGAAGCTGTAACCCTTTATATATTCCAGCAGCCCCGTCTCAGTGGAGAGGGATGCTAGAAATTGCAGTGAAGAAAATTTGGAGAGGCATAGGTTCTCCATGACTGGTGATCAACTAATTATCCTTTTGATACAGAAAAAAGAAAAAGAAGCTTTGGATAGATGTTCCTGCTATGTTCTGATCAAAACCAACTTTTCCTGATAGAAACTTCCACATTCACATTATATTAAATTGATAAATGTGAGTATCTATTTACTATTACACAATTAAAAAGAAATATAACTATAGATTTCTTGCCTGAGAATCTGGGCATCTCGCTGAGGAAAAGCAAGATATCTAAGTATCTCTGAACTGGCCCTTTCTTGGTTTATCATCTAACAGGACAAAACAACTTAGCTGCGTTGAGGTGAGAAATAGCATTGTTTGCTTGATACAAGGAGGAAAAAAATACCAAATGGTAAACTATTTGAAGGAAATGATTCTACTAAGGATATTATAATGACAACCATTAAAAATTAACAATTATGTGTGTATTCTATGTATTGTATTGTTTTACATACTCTATCATTCACTAGTAATTTAAGGTGGTGCTTTTTTATTTGTTTATCATTTCAAGTGATGTAAGAGTGTTACTTATATAAGCAAGGATCCCTTATGAATTTCATGCACTATGTACAGACAGATTTAGCAGTTTCCAGTTGATAGCCCATGGTATTATATAAGCAAAACATCCACCCTCATCCCCCACTGGTCCCTTAAGAAATCCTTCAAATATATGCAACTGGGGCAAAAGGAAAATTGGCAGAACATACAAGTCAAGCATGATATAGACAGAAGCTAATTTGTTGCAGACTAATTCAGTGCTTTGATTTCAGATACTTCTGAATAGCAATTTCTCTAGCAAGAACAGCAATGAACAGACAGGCAAATAAATGTTCCTGGCTTATGTTTACTAGCAAGAAGTAATAGGAGGTAAATGCTTTCTGGTACTGAAGGTAATACAAAGACTAAGAAGGATTGAAAGAGTCTGCCTTCAAGAATATATCTATACCAAATAGTGTCTATCACTATCACTATTTATGTAATTTGTTTGATACAATATATACTTAGATTCTGGAAAATACTCAGAAGGATCTAAATATATAGTCAATATTTGCTTGCTTCTCTGGTCTAGCTTTCTGTAATTTATCATTAAGTTATCCTAGTATGGAGACAGTAACCCATTTTTAACATGGTTCCATCAGTCAGATACAGACTTTGTTCATTGTTTTCCTGATTCATCCAGAAGGAAGAGTTTAGAGAAGGCCAGCGCAACGCATAGATGGGAAAGAGCCAGATTAATACCTTTTAAAGAACCATGAGCTACAAAGAAATAGGTGGCATGCCAATCAGTTGTTCAACAGGTGGTATCACAGTGACAGCAATGGAGTTGGTGGTGTTCATGACACCTGTGTTTCCTGGGGTGGAGTTGATGGCAGAAACCCAGGTGGTGGCAGCAGATTCTTCCTGGTGGCAGTGGTGCTTGGCAGCAATGAATTGTTTTTTAAAAAATGCTGCTGGGTTATACAAGATTTCTTAGCAGACCACGTGGCCTTCTAGTGTATCTTGTGCCTGGCTTAGAACATAGGCTTTTATGTATTTTTTTAATGGTACAATAAACTATTATTAGTAGTATATTAGAGTGCCATGGTGGCCTAGTGCTGAGACACGCCTCCCACCTGGAAAGTTGAGTGTTCAATCCTAGCTAACAGTAGATGTTCTTCTAGAGGGCATAGAAATAATAACTGCTGCAATCTCCATGTGGCCTCAAGAAGAGCAGCTGGCCAGCAAAAACTTATCTCCATTCAGTCACCCCAACTCTATCCCAAATTAAGGGATTACAGGGTCATAAAAAAGGCAGTTTTTAAATGATATAATATACATTTGACATTCATATATCCATCTCTCACTGCTTACAAAACACTTGGGAGGTTTACTATATGAAATACAGATCAGAATACCATTTTTAACTAAGGTTGTCATTTTGTTTAATTGAAGAATTTCCAATTATGACAGTTTATTTGAAAAAAATAGTTTTAAAACAATGGTTTTATAATGGGACATGTACTAGTTAACTTTCACAACTGCATAAAGAACATTCTATAGTGTAGATTATATGGCCTTGGACCTCCATTAGACCTCTTCAATATACAGTAGCATGTGTCATTATTTAGCTAAAAAACCTGAATACTTTATATAGCATTAGTCTATTTTATCTAGCATTTATGTAGATAAGAATTCATATTGATATCATTTAATAATATAATAAATAAATCAGCATTTATTTCATCCCTTTATTTGATGTTTCAGATTTTATTTTTTGACCTTGTAGCTCATTAACTGGCAAAGAAGATTTTTATTAAACTGACAGTTGTCATTAAATGGATCCTTTGTTGAAAGCCTTCCTAGCCAGTTTTGATTTTCTCTAGAGCCAGCCTAATCAAGTTTACTTTATGATAATGATATTGTTTATTGCAAAAGCATTTCTCCTTGTCTTCAGGATTTCAAGCACTAGGTCATATTTATGAAATAATTTGATTGGCTGCACTACTAAGAAGTGAAAAAAAGTGTTTTAAGAATTTCCCGGTTTATTAATTTCTATTTATTGAATTAGCTTTTTCATCTGCTATAATATAGTAAATGTTGGTGACTTTATGTTATTTTAAATACTAAGTTTTATTTGTATGATTTCTTAAAATACAAATATGCATCTCTTATTTACAAACCTGTGGATAATATGATTTTTTGATGGAGAATTATAGTTGCTTTCTTCACACATCCAATTGATGTCCTTGTACTATTTTATATTCTATAGAACCATAATGTGTTTAAATAATGAAAAGTTGGATCAGATGCTACAAAAGTGATTATGAAGTTGGTACTAAAGATAAGATTCAGTGAGGTGTAATCCTCTGCAGAGGACAATCAAATACATCTGAGAGACAGCTACTGTTGTTTTCCCTCAAATGTAACATGTTATTCTTCTTCTTTCCACATGAGAAATCTAAATTGATCAAGAAAGCATTTTGCATAACATAGTTCCATGGCTGTTTAGGGCAAAACTACCTTCTCCCTCAAGGAACAGTGTCATACGAACCAATATTAGAAAAATTAAATAACATACATTCAGTGAATTTTCCTTTTACTTCCTTTGCTGTTTGCAATTTCTTTAAACCTTCAAAATCCATCAGCGAACACATTACAGAACAACAACAACAAAAGTAACTAAACACTAAATAGTTTTACTTTGGGATGGATTAACATGTAGAGAGGGGTTTTTGGTTGGTAGTGATAAAATAATGTACGATGTGTAGTTGTGAATGGTGGGGGCACTTTCACATAAGCAATGACCAATGGAAAAGAGGATGAATCTTCATTGATGCTGAATCTTGAGTGATGTTGTCAATCCATAGAGGTAGCTGAGATAAAAAAAATTAACAGATGAATTTAGATCAGCCTTCCACTCATTACCTAGCTGAAGAGCTATAGGAACTGATGGAATAACCACTGAAATGTGACCCATAATCTGCTTTACCTTTCGAGACCGAACTCTATGGAGAAAGCCTTAATGCTAGGAAAAGTGAAGGAAAGAGAAGAGGATGATCAACAGCATGGTGGGTAAACTCACAGTGGTGGTGAGGGTGCTATCGGAAGAACTGAAGGACCAGATTAGGGACAGATTGTCATAGATAAAATTTATCAATGTGGTTATTGTCAGAGTTGGCAAATGAATATAATGAATAGAAGAGAAGAGAATTCTCAAGGGACAAATTCACTCAAGAGAATTTATCTCTGGTGCAGAAATTCTCACTAGATATATAAAGCAACAGAACCATCATCATCACCATCATCCTCTCAGTAAGAGGGGGAGTCAAAAAGTTAATAAGGATAAATGATAATACTACAGTGATACTACATGGGTAAACATTCATAGACATTAGACAGCACTGTGAAAATTAGATGTTCAGTGGATTGATGGTATGAAGGGAAAAAAACCCTATCCCCTGTTTTTGGCATGCAATGCCCTGTAGTGCAGTCCTGAGAGATAGAGTTGAAACAATTTATGTCCAGGATGTGAGTGGTCTGCAGATATCTTCTCAGCCCTTCTTCTGACCTGAGTAACATACACATCTTCTATGGAAGACAGGCTGCTTGCAATTGTTCTTTATGCAGTCTTAACTATCCATCAGAGTCTGTAACTGTCCTGCTTGGTTGCTGTAACCAGGCAGTTATAGAAGTACAAATGACAGACTCAATCATTCTTCTGTAAAACAGTATCAACAGTCCCCGGGGCACTCTGAACTTCCTGAGTTGATGCAGGAAGAACATTATTTGCCTTTTTAATGATGATTGTAATATTAAGTATTCATTTCAAGCCTGGGTGATTATAGAACCCCAAAATCTGAAGGATCCAACTGCTGTGCTATCAAAATATAGCAAGAGGTGGTAAAATAGAAGAGCTTCTCCTAAAATCCACTCTCATCTCTACATGTCTTAAGCATTTTCAGTTGCAGATTGTTCTGGCTGCACCACAAAAGTCATCTATATTCAGACCCATCACCATCTTGAATGAGGCCAATGACCATTGTATCATATGCAAACTTCAGTACTTTAATAGTGAGTTCCCTTGAAATGCAGTCATTGGTATATATAAAGAGAACAGCAACAGAGAGCACAGAGCCATGAGGGGCACCAATGGTAATTGCCCAGGCACTGGATGTAATTTTCCCTAGCTTCACCTCTTGCTTCCTATTTGTCAAAAAGTTGATGATCCGCCTTCAAGTATAAAGAGGCACAGTGAGCTAAATCAGTTTTGAGTGAAGAATTTATGGAATGATGGTACTGAGTGCTGAGCTGAACTTTACAAAAAGGACCGATCAGTCTATGTGTGTCTGTTGCTTTTGCTTTTGCCAGAACCAGCTGCTTCTTTAATAGAGACAGAGTCATTTTCTCTTCTGCAGAAACACACAGGGAATTGCAGATTCAGGGATTTCAAAGGCAACATGTGGGATAGTAGCAATTAGTTGCCTCAAAACAAAGATAAGCCAATAAAGAAATGTACTAAATTGTTGTAGGCAAATCCTGCAAGCAGCAATAGCTCTGTGCATTAGCTTCACCAGCAATAGCTCCACCAAGCTCATTTTCAGCTCATCTGATCAACTGCTTGCTCTGCTTTCCAAAGAGTTCCTTTCACCAGGCTCCTTAATCTAATGTTCTCATCCTTGGTGCTTGTGTAGATTTGGACTTTAATATTCTGGAGTATGGATCAGGAAAGTTTATAAAATTCATGGCCACCAAGTACTTTGGCCCAACACATGTCAATAGACATACACTGGATCTCATTTTTTGCTTCAAGCACCTCTACTGTAATAAAAAAAATAACGGAGAACCTTTTACATGTATCAAAACCTTTGCTATAGTAAGATCACGTCTTGGTCCAGTTAAACTGATTGCCACCTCAAACCATCTAGGACCTACACAGACTTGTAACATCTTATGGGATAGTCCACCCTGGGAATATGATTAATCTGTAAGGTGTAAGGAAAGATTCTTGCTTGGAGAGTTTCCTAGCAGTATGGTAGGCAAGTCTGTCAACCATGATTTTTGAGGTTCATCTTAGTTCAACATGGAATGCTGCTAGATAAAAAGGCAAAAGCAAGACCTGGCCATTGGTGGAAAAGTTGAGCCTGAGTAAACCCAAGTATCAACTTAAATTAGAATTTACAGCAAGCTGATGGGAAATTGATTTTATATATATAGCTTAAAATGGCTACAGGGAAAAACATGCTTTTGAAACCCTTCTTTAGTAGTTATCATTCCATTCCACCTAACAGTTAAAGGTTTTTAATAGACGAGGAATAGAGAGTGAAGAGATTTCATTTCACTGCAGAATTCTGAACCCAGCATCTGAGCTCTAAAGATGACAGGTTTGCAAAACCTTAGGATGTTTTTGACAGTTCTAATGAATCATTTCTCTAGCAGTCCAACATTCTTGCTTTCTATTTGCAGCTACATTAAATATAAATAGGTGGACTAAATACAAAATGCTGAAAAATAGCCCAATTTTATACTGTAGTGAGATCATGTCATGGCTTTCAATGGATTTAATGCTCTCTGAAACAAATCTTTTTTTTTTTGTTACCTTTTCTTCCCCACATGTAATAGCACAAACTGTTTGGAGTTATATAAAAGAAATTCACTAAGATTGAAAGAAAGAAAAAATTCCTAGATGAGATTCATCTCATGAGCTAACAATTTCAAAACAAGCTTCTAAAAATCAGGGAGAGTCTTATCCAAATTTTATGAGTATTAATTACACCACTATAATTAGAATTTTGTCTCTTTAAGTTTTAAAGGTTACTTTGTTAATCTTACAGTTCGTGGCATTGTGCTTATTTCAGCAGAATCAATTAATTACAGTATATTTTTATTTATTAATATTAATCTGCTTGGAATGTTTTTGTTTGACTACTTGTATATAGCTTTCCCTGCATTCTCAGACACTAACACATCTGTCACTTTTTAATGGACTCAAAATAGTTTTGTGTGTACCAACTACATTTGCATGATCTCAAGTACAGTTGGCCTTTTGCTGTTATGTACCTAATATGTAGCATGTTGGATTATTATATCTCCTCTAATCAAATCTTGTTAAACAATCTGCTTGCTGCTGTGAAGAAAAGTAAATATATATATAGTATGTATTAGTGGATCTGAAGAAAAAAAATCAAGAAATAATATTCATGTGATTGTTCTATTTTCTTGAAACCCTCAAAGAGGCAGATATCTATTCTCAATTATCAGCAGTCTTATAAAAAGTAAAAATACAGAGAATTCTGCAAGGAAGAGCTGTGGTAAACTAATATACTATATATACTAACTCTATTACCTATAAAGATTTTAAGATTGGTACCAGAATCCTCTTTCTCCCAGATTTTTAGGAAAACGGTCAAATAGAGATCTCAGAGGATATTGCCTCAATATTAAACCTTTTACCATTCCAACTCAATGAGTAGTTTGTTTGCTATGATATAAACATGGAACTGATAGCACCACTACAAACAAGCTTGCAAGATAAATGGAAAGAACATAATTATTATGGGAATTATTTACCTGTGAGCATAAAATGGAAAAGAAAGATTATAACCAAATTTTGTATATGCATGCAGTCATTTTCAGAATTTTACAGCCAAATAAGCTTTAATAAATTTTTCACCAAAGCAGATTTCCCTAACATTTATGTCAGCAATTCAGTGACAAATGGAAACAGGACAAAAGATGGACTGAAATTCTATATGGCTTTCAACAGTTTTAAAACATTATAAAGATAAAGGTTTACCCTGTCCAATTAAGTCAATTCAGTATTAACTGAAGACATCATTGTCATGTGGCCAAAATGACTATATATCAAGGGGCATAGAATGCTGTTACATTCCACCAAAGTGATATCTATTTATCTACTTGTATTTGCATGCTTTTGAACTGCTAGGTTGACAGGAACAAGGGCAGGTAATGGGAGCTCACTGTGTCATGCGGCGTTCAGGTCTTGAACCCAGTGTATCACAAGTTCAGCTTCTTTAACCACTGAGTCATTGTGTCCCCTTTTAAAACATTAGTTAATTACATATTTTACTAGAATATGTTAAGACTGGCTAGACTATTTTGTGCTAGGTAGGTCATAGATGCTACATTACATTTAGAGGTGAAATATACTTAGCACTAGGATTATGACATTGATTTACTAATACTAATCCCAATCTACTACCACTTCTAGTTTGGGTAGATACAATCCCTGCTATTAGAATTATTGTAAAAATTCATTTACTATTTACTACCTCTGTTGCTTTTATTTTTATCAGGTGCAAGTCTGACCACACTTCAACTCTTCTTTCAGGACAAATTGCATTTGTAACCTCATATAGCTGTCCAATTCTGCCATATAAAGTACTGTAATAAGAGGGGAAATTGTACCTACAAATGGACTCTCATTTATGCAATTTCTGTATGTTAGTGTTTATTTTAATATAATACAATTTGGACCCAATAAGCCTATTAACTTCAACTACTCACTTAATTTACAATGAATTCAAGAAGTTATCCAGGGTCAAGTAGTTTTTCAAAACATAATTAAGGGGACGTAGTGGTTCAGTGGCTAAAATGCTGAGCTTGTCAATCAGAAAGGTCAGCAGTTTGGCAGATCGAATCCCTAGTGCCGGGTAGCGGAGTGAGCTCCCATTACTTGTCCCAGCTTCTGCCAACCTTTGCATGTAAAAATGCAAGTAGAAAAGTAGGAACCACTTTTGGTGGGAAGGTAACAGCATTCCATGCACCTTCAGACAGTGCTGGCTCTTCGGCTTTGAAATGGAGATGAGCACCACCCCCTAGAGTTGGGAACGACTAGCACATATGTGTGAGGGGGAACCTTTTGCATTTTAGGGAGACCTTCATTAGATATGGCTGCTGCATAACATGCAGATCCCTTTCAAACTCTAATACAGGTATATAGTAAGAACTGTGAGGCCTGGAACTATGAACAGATTGTTATACCTCTTGATGACAGATTTATAAGGATTGAGAAGGTGCTCATAAAAGCAAAAGGTGAAATGTTTCCCTGGAACTTTAATGTCAGGTGCAACTCAATTTTTTTGTTTTATATTGTTAGGTTATTCCAGTGGAGAATGATTCCAAACCAACTGCTGCAAAAGCAATATTGCAAATGGTACAGTGTATCTGAATGTAAAATTATATAGTATTCAATAATGTTAATATACAATTTCCATTTTTTACCTAGCCATATTAGTTCATATTGCCCTTTTCCAAGTGTGTTTAACTCATGGCCTGCATGTCACATGCGATCCTCAACAACTAGTAATGCAGCCCCACAAGATAATAATAAAGCACGAAACCAAGCAAACCAGCCTGAAGATGATGAATGAGACTTCATCGAAACGTCGCCAAGACACTTCCAATTTTACACGGGAGAAAACCCGAATAACCAAAGACCTACATACAAACACCAGCGAAAACCTCAGAAAACATATATATATATATATATATATATATATATATATATATATATATATATATATATATATATATATATATATATATATATATATATATATATATATATATATATATATATATATATATATATATATAATATCATATTTTTTAAATGTGACCCAAGACAATTCCTCTTCAAAAATGTGGCCCAGACAAGCCAAAATGTTGGACAACCATGCACATATGATGATTTGCAGAAATTTTGGGCCTCTAGTACTGACTACATTTTTAAAATTCCTTTCTAATTTTATTATAGTTAAAAGTAATAAGTGATATGTTCGATCCTTCTACCTGCTGCTGAAGAAAGAAACATGAATATTTTTTAGCATATTTTATTTGCTGGAAAAGATGATAAGCTATATCTCATATAAATAACCTGGTCCATATCTTAGTTATTGTATATTCATCAGCAATAGCCCATTCTTAAATGCTTGGGACCAGCTCTTTGTTGAAAACATTTCAGTTTCATATTATTGCCATTTGTGTAATATTTTTTTTATTTCCATAATCCCCAAATTCTTTGTATTACCCATGTAAAGATATAAATGTAGGATATAAATAACTGCTTGTTCAAGAAATCAGCTGTCTTCTGAATTGAGGGTAAAATGCATATTGTAGCAATGAAAAAGATTATATATTTCATTCTGGATGTAGCTGATAAATATGAAAGAATAAAAATACTCTTGATTTGTAGAGAAGGGTGGCCAGTATTTCCATCTCCAGAGCTTTGTTAGATAGTTTATTTTATTTAGCAAAGACAGTGATGAAAATTATACTAAACATGTCAACACTTTGGTAACCCTGAAGCATTTTGGCATGCTCACACTGTAGAACCTAAACACAACAATGTACCCCTATGCTATCTGCTTGCTTTAATTCATATTAGCAGATGGGTTTTCAGAGCATGTCACCTGTTTGACAAAAGATACATTTTTAATGGGCAAATGATTGTCATTTGCATAGCAAATACAAATGTGCTTCTTCGTTAGGTTTTAATAGGAAGAAGTGGGCAAAGGGTAGGCTCATTTGCATCACTGAATGCTTCATTTTCACACTGTTTGTTGTCTGCAGAAATATACAGGTATCAGTGTTAAATGTCCAGGAAAAACAAACTCTTTGTTAGATTTACAGCCACTATCTGGGGTGACAGTTCAGCAGTAGCAATGCATTTCATGGTGAAAAATATCCAAGACATTTCAGTTTTATTCCTTGCTAATTTTTAGAGATGTGGGATGCAGATATTGCATACACATGTGCATTTCCTGAACAGAAGAAATATTTATTCAGAACCTCTAGTACTTGCAAATGACAAAAGCTGTTGTTTTAACTAATGGTGCTATGAATTTAGGTGAAGAGAAAAGAGAGATTGAGAAGATGCCTGAAGGCCGTGAGATAATTTTATTACTAATATATTCCCTTGGTTTGCTTTTTGAACTCTGTCATTCCTTGCCTTACAGCTGTAGTTAATGAATGGGGAGACTATTCAAATGAGCCCCAAGCAAAATATTATTCATGAATTTTCTAGGACGGAAGCTATAAGAAGGGCATCAATGGCATCAGGTTCATTGGTTATGCTTAAGGGTTCATAAGTACCTTTGTTGCCCTAGAAAAATAATTGTCTTCAGTTCAACCAGCCCGTTCTACACCCTGAGCAGCTGCCAATGAGCCAGCAATAAAACAAAAGAGAGGTGGAAGGAAACAAAGGCAATCAGATGAGAAGCCAAGCATTGGTGGGCTTACAGAACAGCCTTTCTTATGCAGATAGCAGTTCGGCTTACAGAATTTCCAAATGCAAGCAAATTGATATATGCAAGCTTCTTCTTTTTTTTCAATAGGCTTACCAATGCCTTATGCTTATCATCTGCTCTTTTGCCTGGAATGCTGCTGTTAAGAAAACAAAAAAGAGGGGAAACCAGGAATCAAATGAGACACAGAAAGACTAAACAATACCCCTTCTCTCCAGGTTCATTTTCAGGTAAGAAATCAGGTCTAATTTAAAATTGATAAAACAGTCAATCCGATATGATGAGATTAAGAATTAAGGATTTTTCCACCCTAAGGAATTTGCAGAGAGATACACATCTCATGAATAAATATAGCAGTCTAAGGTATTTATTGATTCACATGCCATTTGTTTGAGTGTTTGCCCTAAGGGGGGCAAAAAGAAGCCTATTATTATTGACAATATAAGAGCTATGGTTATATTTGCAGACAAAAAGTACATTTAAATTGTGCCTCACGGTGAGAACATGAGCCAACCAAAGCCAGTAATTCAAAGTTAAGACTGACATTATGTCAGACCCCATAGTGTCAGCAAAAGTGACAACTGTGCCTTTGCATTTCCAAGCATCTGTAAATTTATATCTCAATTTTTAATGAAATATATTGCTGTGGTTTTCCTTTTCTACTTATTTTATTTTATTTTCTGTTTTTGTTTTGTGAAAGTATTTAAGTCTTTATTTTATAACTGTTGATATATTCAAGAGCTTTTTCCATGTGCTACAAGGTGTATATATACCTAAATAGGAAGCTGCACATTATACACCTAGATAAACAGATGAAGAAACAAAACATATTACATTCTATCAAAAGCAAAAGGGTTACACAACTATGTGGGCTAAGAGTCGGCAAATGAAAGTCTCACAAAAGAACTCAGAGAGTTCTCAGAACTCAGAGTTTACGTATTACAACAAATTTCAGCTGAAAGAACCTTCCCCTAAGAGAGGTAGAAATGAGATCTATATTGACTCAAGTCTATTTTCAAAGTGAGTGAAAGGGGCTAAACAAGGAACCTCCAACAGAGTGAATGCAATGAAAAATAAAAGTGGTGAAAAGACTTGGGATGAATTAAAGTGAGGGAATGATAGATAAGATATTTTAGATATGTTTTTATGAGAATTATATTGAGAAGTCGAGGTGGCGCAGTGGTTAAATGCAGCACTGCAGGCTACTTCAGCTGACTGCAGTTCTGCAGTTCGGCTGTTCAAATCTCACCGGCTCAGGGTTGACTCAGCCTTCCATCCTTCCGAGGTGGGTAAAATGAGGACCCGGATTGTTGTTGGGGGCAATATGCTGACTCTGTAAATCGCTTAGAGAGGGCTGAAAGCCCTATGAAGCAGTATATAAGTCTAACTGCTATTGCTATTGCTATAAGTCAGATAATAGAATTGAAACAAATGCTATAATTGATTGTCTTCTAGTGCAATGGTCTCCAACCCTGACAACTTTAAGACCTGTGGACTTCAACTCCCAGAGTTCCTCAGCCAGCAAAGCTGAATTGAAGTCCACAAGTCTTAAAGTTGCCAAGGTTGGAGACCACTGTTCTAGTGTATTGCAATTCCATTAAATCAAAGAAACATAATTTTAAAAATTAGTATGTATGATTTATTTTGCCATATGGAACATTGTTTATGTAGAGGGATAAGGAAAAAAATGAATGCTTAAAAATGGTTCAACATTCAGCAGAAAGTAAGTCTAGGATCTGTGATATCTCCTTGCTTGTTTAATTTATGAATGAACTGATGTCCGAATATCTTGGTCAGAAATATGAAAACGTGTGGGTTTTTTTGTATGCAGATAATGTTGTGTTATTGGCAGAGTTTCCTATTGAGGTGCTGCAAATATTAGATTATGTAATGTTGGACCTTAGTCATGGGTTCAAATAAAGTTGTTTTATAGATGTTTTTTAATTTTGTCTCAAATGTTATTTTCTGATTTCTTTAGATAGATTTTTAAGTATTCACAGATCACTCATGGATGCAATTTTTGTACTGGTCTAAGACTAATAAAGTAAGATTGTATGATGCAATGAACTCTATTAAAATATAAATTAATGTATTGAAATTAAGGCCGTGTATTTTGACAGGGGAAAAAGGAGTGATGATAAATTATACATAAATGGTGGGAAATTAGAAAAGAGATGAATCTGTGTATCTTGGTAGAAGTTCATTGAAAATGGGTAATGTGTGAAGAAATTACCATTGGGGCTTGTGAAGGCAAGAATGGACAACAAAGAAAAAAGTTATGGAGAGATACTGTGATTTGCCTTGCTAAAAACTGGATTTAGATTTCTTTTTCTCCTACTCTCAGCTTTTAAATTCCTTCCCTCACTGTTTCTCCAAGAAGAGGTCTGAATGACTTAAAAGCAGGACTTTACAATTGTACGGTTGCATATCCTATTGGTGCATACACAGAAGCACAACTAGCGCAGTAGGTATACGGTCATTCTGGTGCCTTATTCTGATCAACATGGTGGGATGTAGGGACACTATTCCATTACTAGTTCTGCTAGGAATAAGGTTCTTCATATGGCTCATGGAAGGGAAAGAAAACCTGTTCTACCTCTTGTTAAGTGCCCTGCACTGGATTCAAACCGTAAAGTGGTAATGTTACAAGGTTTTGGTTTGTTTTTTTTCCAGAAGCTTTTAAAATCAGGTAGCAAAGTTTATTTTTATCCCATATGTTACCAGTGGTATGCTCAACCAGACTTTTCTGAAAGCAGAATGATCAAGCAGATGATCAAGACAACTATTGTAGTGATAACAAGATGAAACCTATTAAAATTAATGTTAACTAATTGGCTTTGTGTTATTTCATATCCATATGGCAATTTAATTTAACAACTGACATCATTCTCATCTGCTTCTCTAGAAAAAAGATTGGAAAAATCATTAAAGTTTATGATAATTGATCTGTTTACTTCTAGATGGAAGAAAAATATGATGGCCATCATGAGGTACAGTAAACCTCTCTGCAAAATATTAATAATATCCCAAATTCAGAGAATTGTGACTTTAGCATTTGCAGTCATTGCACTGTCAGTGACCCCAGAAAGTACAGAAAGCATAGGTTCGAATTTTTACTTAAATTATTTTAAGCAGTTTATTTTAAGCAATAACATTACAGTTTGATTATCAATTTATCCATTTTGCATCAAAATGTTGTCCTCTTTTGCAAATTGTATTATAATTATAATTTCCATGTATCTTGGTACTCCCTGAGTTTGGTCGTCTCTTTAAAATGTTGTGGACTTCTCTCTTTTCATTTCAAATTCTTACTTGAGTTATCTGATCAAACACTTGATTGAATCAAGAGTCACAAAAACCTAAGGTGCCTCACCAGTGCTGGGTTTCAAAAAAATTTAGAATCTCTTCTGTAGGTGTGGCCTGCTTTGTGGGAGTGGCTTGCTGGCCATAGCAATAGCAATAGCAGTAGACTTATATACCGCTTCATAGGCCTTTCAGGCCTCTCTAAGCGGTTTACAGAGAGTCAGCATATTGCCCCCAACAATCTGGGTCCTCATTTTACCCACCTCGGAAGGATGGAAGGCTGAGTCAACCCTGAGCCGGTGAGATTTGAACCGCTGACCTGCTGATCTAGCAGTAGCCTGCAGTGCTGCATTTAACCACTGCGCCACCTTGGCCATGTGATCGGGTGGGAGTGGCTTGCCAGCAATGTGACTGGGTGGGAGTGGCTTGCCAGTCATATGACTGGGTGGGTGTGGCCAACTTGTAAAATGTGGTGAAACTCACTTAACAACACTCTTGCTTAGCAACCAAAATGTTGGCTCAGAAACTCTGGCATTTGAAGTACGCAAGTCATAAAGCTGCCAAGTTACAAGGCCCTTGCACCCCTAACCCTTTAGAAAAAAACCCAGGGGTGTTCAAACTTGACAGCTTTAAGACTTGTGGATTTCAACTCCCAGAATTCCTCCTCTCACTCTTCATCTTGATAATGTCCGGATGGGCAGGGAAAGGGAGCTGGAACTAGTTCTAAACGGCACTGTAGATTTGTGGAACCTCTTCTATAGAAGAGATTACAACTGGCAGGAACCCACCCTTGGGCCTCACTTTCCATATCTTCACTGTTGATTTGTTCTTCTTTGTTGTGGAGGAGTTCTAAGATTTACATATTTATGATTCTTTGAGATAGTCTGTAATTCTTTTGCCTTTACATAAGGCTTCTTTTCTTGACATTTTTCTTCTGTTTGGTCTTCCAAAACAGGAGTTTGGCTAAGTTAGAAGAATGAAATCTGCCAAATAACTTGGGAGAGTGACAGACTTAGCATGCTATCTTCTCCACTGGCTGATTTAACTGACTTGTTTATGTGTGAAAAACTCAGAGTGACAACTTATTTTCATAAGATTCATACAATACAGGTGAAAATAGTATCTTATTCAAACCTGTTCAGTACCTCACAATTAACATTTCAAAAATGGAATATGAAAAGTAACAAGTTTTAAATGGCAAAGTTTCTATATAGCTTCATTAACTTAAAATTGTAAAAGTACATTTCAATGTAATAAAAATATAATTGGGCAAACAGGAAAGAAAGATCAAAATACTTCCTCGTGTTAACTGCAGAAGATTGACTTTTCAATGTCTATGATTCTCAAACAGTAATAATTTTGCAATTTAAATGATGATACTTCTCATATTCAAACTATACAAAAATTATTCAGGGATTTCTCTGTCATGCCACTGCTGTATTGGAATTTAAACTCAAGCTTCCTACATCCAAACCAAATGCTTTTGGCACCGGACCTCATTAATTAAACATGGTAAAAAAATATCTAGCTCCATTTTCCAGTAGCAAAAATAATGTGATTATCATTTTCAGTCCAGCAAATTTATGCTGAGTCAATCCTCATAAATTATTCTGCATCACCTGGAGGGAAGTATCAATTGGGAGTGCCAAGCTGAAGATAGCATGAAGTTAAGGGAATTGGCTAATAAAGCAGAGAAAAACATCACAATTCAAAATGAATTTGCCAGAATGAATAATGAAACAAATCCAACAGAATGGTGTTGAAGTGTGACAAGCAGAAGATTAAGCAACTAGGTAGCAAAACATTAAATATCTAAGTTCTGAATGGAGTGACTCAGCTTTGGAAGTGCATGTCAGAAGAATCCAGGAATATGAGTGGAGTATGGACCACCATTGTGATGAACTGTGAACAAACAGGCAAACAAAAGCAAGTAGTGGGAATAAGAAAAGTCAAACATTCTGCTTATTCTTTATTGGTCAGACAACTGGTAGAATATTGCAGTTGCAGCACAACATTTAGGAAGGACCTTAATAAATTAGACCAAGACGAGAACAGCCAAAATGATAAAGAGCCAGGAAGGAAAACCTGAGTGAGGAACTAGTGAAGGCACTGGCTAAATGTATCCTGAAAAACACATGATTATGTGTTGGGAATCTCCCATCCAGGCAAGAGAATGGGTCAAATGGAGAACTTGCACAGCTGCAAGAGGCATAAGCCTGACCCCTCCCCTCAAATTCCATGGGACTTTTTCTGTTTGTTCTCAAGGGAAGGCAAGCAGACTGGAGAGGTTCTTGTAATATAGGTAGAACACAATAAAATAGCTGACTTTGACCTTTCACGAGGGAATCTAGTTGCTTGTGCCTGACATTATGGGAAAACATGATGGTTGACTTCAATAATGTGAAGAGCTGTCAGGCAGAAAATAGGCAGTATTGTTTCAAGTTAGTACAAAGTACAAAACAAGAAACAGAGGATTTAAATTACAAGATGGCCTATTTGGTCAGGAACACAGGAAAACATTCTAATACAGATAATCTATAATTTTCAACAGTTTATTTAATGGCCATTCATAGTTAAAATTGCATTTAAAAATGACATGATCATTTTTCATATTGATGACCATTGCACCATTCCATGGTCATATAATCAAAATTCAGTCACTTAGCAACTGAGTCACATTTATGATGGTTGCAGATCGTTGCAGTGTGTTGGGGTCACTGATCAGCTTTTGCAAACCTCTGACAAGCAAATTCCATGGAAAAGTCAAATTCACTTAACAACTTGTTACTAATTTAACAATTGCAGTGATTCGCTTAACAATGGTGGCAAGAAAGATAAAATGGGGAAAAATTCAAAAACTGTCTCACTTAGCAAAATAAATTTTGGGCTTAATTGTGGTTGTACGTAGAGGACTACCTGTAGGAAGACATTCCATTGTGTCACATGACTGCCTTATGAGGTGGTGGACACTTATTTGCAGGACATGTTAAACAGAGGGCAGTTCGTGTATTTCCATACTGAGTGGCAGTTGGAATAGGCTGAAAATTCAAATTTTAAAGTCATTTCCAACTGTTACATTCTGTGCCCAAAGATTTGAAATAAAAAGAAAACAGATTCAGGGTTTATATCTGGAAGTATTCCATGAGGGTGAGGATGGTTAAGCAGAGGAACAGTCTGTCTAAAACACAAACAGATCTTCCTTGACTTAGAGAATTTCAGGCTAGGAATGAATGACTGCCTATTTAAGAGAAGGAAATGAAGCCAGATGACCTATAGGCCCTTCCAATGGTGGGATTCAGCCAGTTTGCACCTATTCGGGAGAACCAGTTGGTAACTTTCTAAGTAGTCCAGAGAACCGGTTGTTGGAAGAAATCTCCTTTTGTTTTTTTTCCACTTTACAAGGCTAATCCTGTAAGGAAAGCAGGAAGGAAACATTCTAGTATTGTTTCTAGCCTAATCTTTATTGACCTGCTTACAGAAACTGCCTCTCCGGTTAACTCTTACTACATAGTAACAGTTAAGGCAAAGCGTCCATCGACATGAGTGACCTTGAGTTGGCCACGCCCACCCAGTCACATGACCACCAAGCCCCACCTACCCAGATGGTCATTAGAGCAGAGAACCGGTTGTTAAATTATTTGAATCCCACCACTGGTCCCTTCCAACTCATACATACTATAATCCTAAAGCAAACAGTATGGATGGACATTGGAAGTTGATTCCTGATACAGTCCTACTTGCAGTACTTTCATATACAGTGAATATGAAAATGAATAGAAATAGCACAATCTCCAAACAGTGCCCAAGTTTTCTGCCCTGGGGACCTTGTTGCAACAAGATGCTCTTTCTTTTCTGGCTACAACAGGACAATCAGTGAATTACTCCCTCCTAAAAAGCATGCTATTCTTCAATTTATATCAAAATGCATTGACAGTATCGCTATGGAGGTCATTTGTCTTTATCTTTGCAGTACCTGACAAGAAGCATGATTACAGCTGTGAGGGTACCAAAATAAAAAATAAGAAGAAAAATCCTGTCCAAGAGCCTTATTATTTATCACTTTCTGAAATGGTGACTAGCTCTCACCAGGAAATATAATTATTTTTGCTGCCAATTTAAAAAATATATTATTTTGTTCCCCAGACAATAAGTACCAATCTCTTCCAGGCTTCCTGTGTGATCAGTGTCCATCTGTATTTGGTATATAGAGGTCATACTCAGTGAGAAAATGAAGGCTTATGTGAAATCAGAATTCATATTTAACAGAGACATGTTAAAAATACAATCAAAATACTTAGAAATTATTAGTGGTATCTAATAATGATATCTAAGCAAACATACGGCAACAACATCACACTTACTCATATAGAAGGAGACATGAGTAATATAAGAAGACTTAATTTCTAGGATACATGAATACGATTTTATTGTCAAACTATTCTACAGCTTCCTTATTTCATACACTTGGTCAGATAGATTAATAGAACTTAAATAATTTATTTAGTGATTTGTTCATAATTATTAAGCAAAACATGGTTCTTCTTTAAAGTTTTTTTTATTATGTTCTGGCTTTTACCCTGAGATCAGGGAATTTGGGGGGGCAATGGTGTCATACTATCATAAAGAGGGATCGTTGTAACACCTCCAGTGCTTTTTGTAATTACTTATCCAGAGATGCTAGGGTCACAGAAACAAGATTCCAAGTTTTATTATTCACCCAGGCATCAGACTTGAAGGTTAGTAATTCAAGATTCCAAAATGCTTGTTTGATAAGCTAGTTTTATTACAGGTACTAGAAAAGTCATGGTTCAAATATTATATCTTTTTCAAATGTAAGTTTTCTGCTGTAGAATGATTTATAGGAAGCAGATTATCTGGATTTTATTCAGTCTGGGTTCAAGTCCAAGCATGAAAAAAGTTCCTCTAGTGGATTATATCAACCTTTGCATGGGAATTTGTGCTTGATACAATACACAATAGGAACTTGGTCAATTTTCTGAGAGGGTTGGAACTAGGAGGCACCAGTGAGTGCTTCCAATGATTGGTAGAGGAACAGAGGTCTGCTAGTGAGCATTCTCTTGTGAGGCAAGAGTCCAGCCATCTCACACTTACCTTTTAATAACAAAACTGCTGGGAGAGATTATTCATCAATTTGTTAGCAGTATAATGATGGTACCCAGTTGTGTATCCCCATCCTGTTCTAAGAAGTCTTGACTCAGTTTCTGGAAGCTGTAGAAATCAAGATAGGTTGGAACAGATGGGCATTGAATCCAAAAAGCACTTGGTTATTTGCACCAATTTTAACTCTGACTATTCTGGTGGCTACTGCATGGTTTGCAGTCTTTGCTCAATGTCAGCTGCTCTCCCATTTATAGTCCTACTCGGTAATCCATGTTGTACTACAGAAATGAAATGCGCTTTACATCAGATTTACTACCAAACTGGTAGATCAGAGCAGTTGCATCCACATAATACAAAAGTTATAGGCACTTTATTGATTTCTAGTAGTTTTCTGGGCGCAATTCGGTACGTTGGTTTTAATTTTTAAAGATTCCCATGGTTTGGTTGTCAAGTATCTTCAAGACCACTTTCTTCATATGGAACTAACTTATCCTGCACAATCATCCCAAGTGACTAGGTAGAAATTTCCCCAGATATGTAAAGCCAGAGGAGGAAGGGCTTTATATTGGTGGAAGAGTTTCTCAGTAGAGATTCAGAATAGATATTTTTCAGAAAGACTCTGAAGATGTACTACATAAAATAAATTTATCTATAAATATTCACACATAAATGCATCCAGAGATAAAGGCCAATATTATTTCCATCCTTTAAAAAATAATTGCCTCTTCTCACAAAGATATCTCTTAAATTCAAAACTCTTAACTTCTTCTTCCAAAATCTAATGTACTTCCAAGATGTTTTAATTTATGAAAAAGAAATTCAGAGATGCACTCTGTTGCCTGGTGTCCTCTTCTATCAGAAAGTAACAAAAAAAACCATTTTAACAATGCATTTGCAGGTGATTCAGCTATCCAACTATGAAGCTAATTAGGAATGGTAGATAGCAATGTTTAGTTATTTTAGCTCAACTAGAAACCTAACAGGAATTCTAGACATTGCACAAGTTTTTGGTTTGTTAGAACAAATATCCTGTGCTCTTCAGTTGATTAAGGGTCAAGACTTTTTCTAAAAGTAAATGAGAAAGACTCACAAAGATTCTAAATGTTAATTTGTGTTTTAATATATTAATACTCATGCAAGAAACATCACCCAATATAAAATGTGTTATGAAATATTTACGGTGTCATCAAAATATTCATTTTAAAAAAATCATTATGATACTTATGGAAGAAAAAGAGGAAGTCAAAACTCATAAATTAAGAGGAACTGGCTAGAAAATTCCCCAGTTACAGGCAATATTTGGAAGGTTCTATTAGAAATAATATGTTTGTTCTATAAAAGATATTCTTAGCTTGCTCCCTATAAATGAAAATAGTAATAGGCACCAAAACATATATAAACAAGGCTGTTTACATCTATGAAGTTTATTAGAAATTCAGTTTCATTGAATGAATATTTAAGTGCAGAAATTATTGTATTCCATGTATAATTATAATATAGTATTTTAATCCCTTGTTTTGCTCCTGTTTTAAATGAAACAATTTGATGCTTATTCTTCCCGATCTCTCCAGTATCAATTGAAAATAGTCCATGGCTTTCTGAGGGAATAATGAAATCTTGGTTCCCCAAATTCCTGTTTAAAATGTATTTATTTTATTATGTGTGTTTGAGGCAAAATTTAGGCTCCAGACTTCTAATGAATTACACACTATAATAATTGATTATTTAATAAGGGAAAGTTTTTATCTTTTAAGTGGTGATAGATAAACAGTTCCTGATGCAGTTTGTATTTATTAGCATTCTTGGTTCGTGTTAGAAAACACATAGCTTATGTATTCCAAAGAGTTTTATTTCTGCTTTATTTCATCTCTGCCTCATTTAACTTATACTTTCTTCATAATTAAATATTTTATGCTATCCTTCAAAAGTAATTCCCATAGCACCACCTGCATGTTTTTCATTTTATTACACCTAAGAATGTTATTTTTTCACCTTTTGCTTTAGCTGTCATCTTTTTTGCCAAATTATATACACCCAGGAACATAAAATTCAGCACTATATAACAGCAATATTTGCATTCCCCCCCCCCAAACTAAATTCAAATAATAGGTTTAAATAAAAGAATAACATAACCATAGAATTAAAATTATTTGAGTAGCTGGTCTCTTCATGCACTTCCCAATAATCAGGGTAAATTTTACTGAGGAAATTAACATCAACTTCAAATATTTTATGTTATGTTAGTCTTGGTTACTTAAACATCTCTAGAACATTGTGATAATCATAGGACAAATATCTCTAGAACATTGTGATAATCATAGGACAAAAAAAATCACTTCACATAAAGAGTAATAAAGCTTGCATGTTGCACTGTCAATCTTTTACATAGGAGCTGTAGTTTTTATGTGGAAAGGACATCCCATTTCTTTCATTAAGGTGGATGCACTGTTGAGAAGCCTCAGAAAACAAAGGAAATTGGAAATTCCAGACTCATTTTGTGCATAGTGGAATGATTCACTGGGATCATGGAATATTTCTTGTAACTAAAATAGAACTACTATTAATGTGGTAGTGCTTAAAATAATTAACAGTCTATCTGTCTCCAGCTAATGAAAGGTGCTTTTATATATATAAAGGTGTTTTTAATATATACATGAATGAATGAATGAATGAATGAATGAATGAATGAATGAAGGAAGGAAGGAAGGAAGGTAGGTAGGTAGGTAGGTAGGTAGGTAGGTAGGTAATATTTGCATTACCCAACTTCCATCGACTCTGTGTGGTCCATAGATAAATATACAGAACACATTACAATAGTAAAAACAAGGAACAAAAGATGGCACAAGCAACAAGAAGAAGCAAAACCACACTGTCCAGACCAAAAACCTGAGCGTAGTAGAAAATATAAAATATTGAAACATAACTATATGAAATAATCAAGTCCACTTTGCTCCTCATAGTAGCATCCAAGTGAATGGTGTGTTAGTGCACAAGTGTGTCAAAGGCAAGAGAGAAAGTTCAGAGATCTGCTTAAAATTCAATTTAAAAATGAAACTTGACCACACTGTTATTTACAGATCTATTTTGCCATTTTTTTTTCTAAAAGTTAATTCCTTCTCATCATTCTGCCTGTAGTGTTATGCCTTAGCTTCCTTTCATTTTAAGTGATGAGCTCCCAAATCTCTAAGATACAATTGTACTTGTTAAAAGAAAATAACACAATGCATATTGTATATTACTGTGTTGAGAATCAACGTCAGAAGTTGTACCATTTAGGATGTGATATCATGTATTTGACATGGGCATTGGTATCCTGTACTAGAGAAAGTGCATTTCCAAATAAAATAGCTTATTGTGACATTACAAAATGTCACTTTCAAGAGTAAAAATTCATCAATGATTCATTTCATAAATAAATGCATGGTGAACTTAAAGAAAACAGAGTCAATTTCAGAACAGCTGCTAGGATTTTCAACTAATATTTAATATTTTTTACTTCTTCTTAGCGTTTTTCATGCAAATGCAGGGTCTGAGTGTTGATCCACTGGCTATGACAGGAATTGACTGACTGGCTTGTTACCCAAGTCTGATGTGGTGGGACGAATGTGACTGACCCAACCTAACTCAGAGGACTTTCATTTCAAAGGCATGACTACTATAGAACTCTCAGTCTCCTGGTTTCCAGTTTGATGTCTTAACCACTAGAATGTCAAGTTTGAAACTTTGACAGTTATGTGCCTCTTCTTTTCAAATTTCCATTAGAGTAAGGAATTGCTTTAGAATGAGTTAGATGGAGAAATGAAACCTCAGTGATTCCGCTGAAGACTATGAGAGCCTGAAACCTTTTCTAGGACATCGTAGCAGGTGTGAAGTAGATGGTTCCCATAACAAAGTGTTTATGTGGACTACGTGACAGGTTGGGTTTTTGGCTGAAGAAACTATTGTTAAATTCTATGAATTTGTATCTAGGAATCTCAGAATTAGTTTTGGTTCAACATTACCATACAGTGTATTCAATAAATGGTAAGAAATTTGGAAATGAATTTATCTAGAGTTTAATTTGTATTCTTGAACTGGATGTTGCCATAGAGCAAAATGACTCTCTAAGGGATATTCAGAATATTTAGGATTTAACTAAAATTCTATTAGTGTCAACTTTAGGAAGCAACCCTAAGAAGTATAAGTTGAGGAAAGGTAAAAATGTTATTATTGCATTATACCTTATTGCTATTTTGAAATGCCTGTTAATCATAACATATATGATCTTTATCTCCACTAAGGATATGAAAGGCAATTTATTACTCCCACAAGTTTTTCTCAGACCTTGCAGCTTGTATTTTGTTAAAACATAGGTTTACTTTTATTGTATGCAATGCTATAAATATTTAAATACTCCAGAGGTACTCAACCCCATCCCTAACTATTAATAGTTTGGTAAATGTACTTGGTGAAGAAAATAATGAATCTCAGTAGCGAGAAATATCAGTAAATTGCTTTCTAAATAATTAAATTTAGCAGTACATTGACCAATAAACTACCACATCATTTAGGCCTGTAAGAAGAGGGTTTTTTTGTATATCAAAAGCTTGATTATGATTAACATGATAATATTTCTGGGGAAAAAAGTAAACCTGAAATGTGGCCAGATAATACTGCTAATGAAGAATAGTTATATTCCACAATGAAGCCAAGATATCCTTAAATCAAATGTCTTCTTTGCCCACTGAATGAATTCAAGGATTTTTTAACCTAAAGCAGATCCTTCTTTATACATTTCTTTAAATAATCCCTTGTCTTATTTTTAATTTAACAACACAAGTGCATTGCATACTTATTTATTTATATTTCATATTTTAGACCATGCATCTGACTCAGAGAGGGGTTCTGTGTGGTGTACAATGTAATATAATCAATAAACTAATATTAACATTAATTAGGATTAAAAATTTAAAATTATAGACTAACAATTAATTATTAAAAAGGCAAATATCCTAAGATGACCATTTAATATTATTACAAGGCAGGACTTGTCAGCCCCACAGTTGAGTGGTCCTCTACATGCACACACCCCTCCCAGGGCTACAGAACGAAGATTTGAGCCCTTTATAGAAGACCAAGAGATTTGGGTCTTTCTTCATCTCTGGGGGCAGGATGTTCCATAATGTGGAGTCAGCAGCAAAGAGAACTCTCTTCCCATAGCCCACCAGTCAAAAATATTTCACTGACACAATCTGCAGCATACTTTCCCTGCCTGATTGAGATGGGCTGATAAGATGGGGCAAAGGTCATGACCAACCTCTTGCGTTGGACCCAGATACAAACCAGTGGAATTCATTTTTTTTTTGCTTTTTGTTTTGCATGCTTGAGGGGTTTATGTGCATTATATGGATACTTTTCTGTGCTAGTTGCCCAAATTCACTTGGCAAGATGGGAAACCATACAAATACAATAAATAAATAAATCTATCTATCTATCTCTCTCTCTCTCTCTCTCTCTCTCTCTCTCTCTCTCTACCTACCTACCTACCTACCTACCTACCTACCTACCTACCTATCTATCTATCTATCTATCTATCTATCTACCTATGTACCTACCTACCTACCTACCTACCTATATACCTACGTACCTATCCCTCCCTCCCCCCTTCCCCCCACCCTCTCTCTCTCTTATCTTTGGACTTGCGGAGATGTGATCAAAAATATTAGAAGTAACTGAAAATAAGTGTTCCAATTTTCCCCTTTAATTATTCAAATTGTATGATCTTCAGTTGTAGTTTACAGCAGACGTTATTTAAAGCAGATGGGAATTTGGTCAACCTGCAGTAACTTGAATTATTATATTTCGATATCATAAAGTAAGTACAATACAGTATTTACTTTACTTTATATATCAGTATTTACTTTATATCAGTAAATATTTTGGCAACCAAATGAGAAGGAAGGACTCACTGGAGAACAGCCTAATGCTGGGAAAGATTGAGGGCAAAAGAAGAAGGGGATGACAGAGAATGAATGGATGGAGTCATTAAAGCAGTAGATGTGAGTTTAAATGGACTCCAGAGGATGGTAGAGGACAGGAAGGCCTGGAGCAACATTATCCATGGGGTCGTGATGGGTCAGACACAACTTCACAACTAACAACAACAATTTACTTTATAAATACTGGCATATGTGAATTCAACGTACTTCCAGAGTATGCAAGGATTTATAAAGGAAGACGTCTGCTGTATTATTTTCTGTATTATTTGATCAATTTTTTAAAAAATGGGCAAAATGTAACTGCTACTATTTCAACACACTAGAAAAGTGACGCTACTAGTGAAGTACACAAGAAATGCAATAAAGTACAGAAAACATAGTAATTTCACATCAAAGTGAGAACTAGAGAGAAAAGCTGAAGGGCTACTGAAATGAAATGACAAGCCAAGAGAAAGGATCTATCAAACTAATCCAGATTATATAAGTGTGACAAGATCAGAGCATGACTGCCAGGAACTGGAACTGCAAATGAGAAGAAAAGAGAAGTACAGCTGCCCATCCATTTTCTCTCTTTACATTATTTCATAGCTCTAGTCATATACTGAAACATGCATGAAAAGCTTAGTGTAAAATCAAAACCCTACTATATTTTGGTATTGTCTTGATGACATTATTAATGAAAAATAATATGTATTGTTTAATAATGTGTCAAAGTAAAAGAATGTTGACTTGCTATATACAGTGACACTCTAATCTGTTAGCTTTCAGGTTTTTATTTGATCCCCTCACCACTTTCTCAAACTAAAAAATCTTTTGGGACATTTTATGATATTTACTCTTGGGTCTTTTTTGAATTCTGAATAGCTTAACAGAATCACACTTGTACTACAAACCATTGTGAGTTTTGATTGCTTAAAAGGATATTTGTCTTGTTAATTACAAGGCTTTCTCTTTTGAAAATATAAAACAAATTAATCTTGATAGACAATATTGAACTACTGATTTCTCATTCTGAAAGTTAAGCAGTTCTCGTTATCAAGTTATTATGTGAGAAGAGAATCAAAACACTAAATGTTTGGGGTTAGGCCATTTCTTGCTTGATTGTACTATATCAAAGCACAATAGAATGATTAAACCTTCTGTGAGCCATCATTAGAAGAATATATTTAAATTACGGAAATAAAAGCAAATTGGAAAAAAAAATACTCATAGTAAAATTTATTTTGTGCGCATACTTTATCTAAGTATTACAGACTTTCCAGGAAACAAATGACCTTATACAGATTTCTCTATACCTGCATATTAGTTTCACTCACCCAGAAAATATTTTTTCTTCAAGCTCGCATGATAATTTCAGCTGTTGGTGAATCAGTGTTTGTTCTGCTTATTGAACTTGAGCAATGGATTGGTCACAGCTGGTCTTAAAAGTTGCCTTTGTTTACAACTTGGCTGTGTTATAGGGTTCTAACAAAAGTTCCAAAATGTCACATTTGGACAATGAACAAATAGCTCACAATTAAAGCTGGAGAAATATATATTTGTATCTGTTTTTAACTCACTTTGATAAGACATATTTAGAATATACTTATTTAAAATTAAACAAGCTTGTCTATAATAATAATTTATCACACATACCTGACTATGAATTTAAAGTATGTCCCAAGAGGGATATTAAAACATGGATTAAATGTAAACAATGTGAGGTATTATAAAATAAACAAAACTTCCTTTTGTATTTATACATTATTCAAAGCTATTCATAAGCCCACCTATATGCAATATATTCTTTATTTTCATTGAATTTCTCAATTCTCAGAGTAATCAAAACAACAAAAAATTCAGATCTTGGTAGCCGAGTATACTCTCAACAGGAAAGTCTATTTTTGTCTATTAAAGGATGACAAATAGATCTTCCTCTTCTCCACCCGAATGCCTTTTTCAAGAAAAACATTGCTTTAATGCAATAGATTTGAGCTAAAATAAAAATGAAATCCAATACTCAACTAAAGTTGTGGGATTTGTTGCCAGAAGATGTAGTAATAACCACTTACCATTGATTCACATATAAAAAAATATGGTAGATAAGATGATTCACAGCTAAGTCAACTCAGTCATCTTTGATTTGATCAGTCATTTCAGTTTGAGGTCATCCTAGCCATTAAAAGTTAGACAGCTAGAGAAACATTTATTCTTTAATGTTAAGGGAACAGATGATGGAATCTGTGTGGAATCATCCCAGATGAGCACAATTTCAGCAATCTTGGTCCTGCAAAGAGAACTGGCAAGCAAGCTGTTATCTTCTCTCCAAATAGGTAGGTTTTCCTCTGAGTATTGCTCCTGAGTGCCCAGCAGTTCCTTTTTAGCCAATTTCTACTGTTGAGAGGACAATCTCATCATTTCACTGCTATTACAGTGTGAGCAAGGTTTGGGGGATGAAATTGGATTTTTGTTAGTGCTGACACTATGGATTCAACAACGATATTAAAGAGAAGAACTAGAACACAACCATTTGCCGTGCTTTTTTAGATAGGGATAGTAGGTATTTCTGTCATATCTAACCTGATATCTGACTGAGATGTTGTCATATAATAGATAAATTAACAATCTCGGGCATTGATTAATGAAAAGAAGTTCCAATTTTCCACCAGAATTTATCTCTGAGAATCAAGTCAAATACTGATTTTAAGTCCATTAATAATACCATGTTAAAGTACTAATATATTCAGCAAGAAACAGAAAACAAATGTTCACTTATTTACTGTGGATCTCCTTTTCCTAAATCTGGTTTGCTCCTTCAGTCAGAATCTTCTTCTATTAACAGTTTCCAGTAATATGCCATTAAGACTGATATATCTAGCCTGCAAAACTTTGGGTGATCATCAAAAAGTAGAAAGAAATGCATAGTATTTTAGTAACTTTTGACAAAGTTGGAACAATGCAACCTTGAGTTTTCTGTATCTTTGGTGCCATTTTGTGCGTACTTGAATTTTTAAAGCACAGATCTGATAGCTTTGATGTAATTGATATGATTTGCCAACATACTTAGGCAAAGATTGTCCTGATGGTTTCTTTCCTTAGAAAGGTAAAATGACAGATCAGATTCATTAACTTGTATGCAGTGTATGATCTGCATAAGTAAATAAGGTAGGGGTATCAAACTCACATCGTCAGGGTGGTGTCACGTGACATATTGGGACTTTTTCCTCCTTTGCTAAACTGGGTGTGGGTGTGGCCAGCACATGACACATCTGACCCACAGACTGAGAGCTTGACAGCCCTGAAATAAGGTATATAGGGATGCCAAGATGGAGGCTCACCAACCACTACATTTTTTAAAAATTTCTCTGCAGAAATACTTTTCCCAGCAGTCTTATCTTTTTCAGCCATAAAATTAAGTTAGAAATTTAGGTGCAATCTAGAACATGATCTAATCTTACAGTTAAAGGGTGAAATTGGAATCACAGTCAAACCAATTTGATAATACTATGTTCTCATACATTTGCAGCTCTTATTCTATCAGAATTAGTTATTATTCTCTGTAAAGAACCAGTTATTATGTGTCAAAAGATTCTGGAATTCTTTTCATTAATGAATAGAATTAAATGTTGCCAGGTATGCATCCATATCTTTTTTCTTATTCCTTTATAGACACTGAAGTAGGAGAGTAATATTAATCTATGGTAGCCAAAAATCAGAAAAAGTCTAGTACCACCTTTTGCAACTAACACATTTTATGAAAAGGCAGAAGCTTTTATGGGCTGCAGCTCACTTTATCAGATTCAAAGCCTACATCTGCTTATCTACTTGGCAAACTGAGTTATAGCTCATGAAAACTTACACCTTATATAAAATGTGTTAGTTGGAAAAAGTGCTACCAGACTCCTGATTTCTTTATTTTTAATGAATTTTTTATAGATTTTTCACATAGGTTAAAAAGAAAGGAGCATTATGATGTCTATTTTCCTTATAGGAATTAATTGATTTAGGGTAAAATAGAAAACTACCTCTATGTTAACATCTAGTGGTTATCTAGATTTCTGCAGTCTAGGTATTATTTGGCTTATAGACTTATATTACTGGAATAGTTTTATGCACCAAGAAAAAGAGAAGGATTTCTAGAGAAGATTAAAAAAATAAGAAAATATATCTTAGAAAAACACATTTAGATAGAACACTTAGAGATATATTCTAAATAAAAGAGTAAAATGCCATGAAGACTTGCACAGTTTGTACAGCATTACAAGAGGAGAAAGATAAATTGAAAGGACAAAAAAAAACTTGAGAACATCACCATAGCTGGTTAAAGACATGCTAATTAATCTCAAGCAGAGGATATAAAGGAATGACAAAAAGAAATTCCTACACCAGGATGACTACTGTAGATCTTTTATCTTCAGTGGTCAATATCATTGAGGAGATAAAATAAAACATCAGAAGCGTCTATTTCAACACACCATCTCACTTCCTAGTGCATTGATTTGTGATTCCTACCACTTCTTGTAGTGGCTTAGCTAGGACTTTTCCCACCATTTCTTGAATCAAACAGTATTTCTGATGAACAAGTGTTTTGTATTGAACATCTCTTACGTGTAGCATTTAGCATCAATGCAGTTTGTACATGTGTATTATTTTCTAATTGGGAAAGCTGAATATAGTTCTTATTCTCTGTTGATTATAGTTGGCTTTAGTTCAATTAATAGTAGTTTATACAGCCAGAAATGTTTTCCTTTCTTTCTTTCTTTCTTTCTTTCTTTATTTCTTTCTTTTCTTTTCTTTTTCTTTTCATACAGTTTATTATTCTCGAGATGCTTAAACTGCAGATGAAAAGGCAAATGGGCAACCACTTCCTATTTATTCTGAGTTCATCTGACAAATCCTTCTCCATAATAAACTGTTTACTGTTATTAGTTCGAGGTTCACCCAGGGCAGGTGTAATAGTATGTGGGAATGACCTTGAAAGACAGAAGGAAAAGCTGCAGACTGGACAACAGCCATGCAATAGGTATTTTGGGATACAGAAGGAAAAGGGATATAGGAAGTGTCTCAGAAGGAATGCTTCCGGCTTTTCTTGAAAATGAAAACAAAGGGGACAAGGGCAAGATTCTATTACTGTAAACTTAGAATAAAGGCACTGTTAGGACTCAAGGTATGCACCTGTCTAGACTGCCTTGAAATGTTCACTGTGTGTCATTAAATGTGTTCTAGCAAAGTCAGCCAACACTCAAGAGATAGAAGAAGATATATTATAGTTCAAGGCTCAGATAAATAAGTTAATACAGAAACAAAAAGTCTCAATAAAGAGGACCAGCTATGCATATAGTTGGCCAACCCACCATATATAAAAACAACTTCTAGATTTAAATTACATTTATTTCTTCTTGGGATCACAGTAGTGCTCCCAAGAAACAAAGGTTCTTGAATTTCTGCTTACAAAGATACATTGGGATTCATAACTGCTTTTTATTATCTTTCCTACAAAAGCACAAGATAGAGACACTCTGCAGTTTGTGTAAAAGGAGGTAAGAAATATAATAGGAAGCTATTATGAATCCTGACCTGCAACAATGCACTGTATACTTTTATTAATGAGCATGTTGGTGATATGACATCATGTGTTATTACTAAAGGATGCTGCCTGACAATAATGCCATGAGTATTGGGAATTTGGTGCTGTGTGTTTTCATCTGTGATGTGTTTTTTAACCTTCTCTGGGCTAGGCAAATAAAAAAAATTGATTGCCTTTTTAATAATAATACTTTTGCTTTGATAATTTGGGTCTGTAGACTGTCAGTTCCTATATTTTTATTTTCAAATTCTTAAATTACTTGCACATCCAGATTTCATAATTAAGTAATTCAAAATTATATTCTTTAAAGGCCAATTGGTTATGTATTTTGCAGTGGTTACAGTCCATAAAGTTTGCATGGCGTCTTTCAGTTCATTGGTCTGAATGGGAAAAAAATATTTGGGCCAAGTGGATGGTCTTTTAATTAAAATAAAACTGGGATATCATGCATAAATAAAATGGAGAAATACTCGCAAGCAATATACAAATGAGAACAAAATAAAGAAGAATTTTCTGCCATTCTTCCCCATTGCTTGGGAAATGAAATGTAATTTCTTAGTGGCATATGCACATCTTATCAAGCAACAGTTAATGATAAAAATAAATCTTGAGAAGGAGCTTTACTTTGAATATTGCATCTGGTTTATCAGTGATGATATCTTTAATTATACTAAAGCAAAATATAAGACAGTCTAATGGGAAATACAAATTGCTTGTTAAAATTATTAACCAGGTTAATGTGCTTACATTTGTTTATGTGTACAGGAATCATCTCAAATATTTGACTGCTGTGACAATATGTGTAAAGATCAATTAAAAGTCATAGAGATGAGATATTGGATTTTCAGACCTTAATAGGATTTCATGTGCACTTGTTATATTATGTTATCCATTTATAATTGAGCTTCCATCAAATCATAGATTCTGTCACCTTACCAATTTATTTTTCCATCCTCTAATGAAACTTATATTTGCTTTAAAAATATTTTCAAAAGCATGATTCTAAAGGAGTTGTGTACTGCAGAGATGAACACACACCAAATATTTACTTTTAAAGTCCCAAGCACAGTTTGATGATAATCTAATTGAGTTAACATGTTTTCAGTAACCATTTGTTTGAAGTATGCATGAGGTGGCAGAGTACTGGCTAAAGCAGCCTATAACAATAAGGGGGGGGAGTTAATATATACAACTCTCTCTCTCTCTCTCTCTCTCTCTGTGTGTGTGTGTGTGTATGCACGTGTCCATGTGCATGTGTGTGTGTGTGCGCTTCATTCTGAACAACAGTAAAGAAAATTAGGAAAAAAAGAAATAAAAAAATAGATACTAACTCAAGATGCAGATCCTAAGAATAAGAGGCATATTGAATCTTTTTCTGGATGACACAAAGCTGGATGGAGCAATGGTGGGTTATTATTGGTTATTATTATTATACCATAATACAAAACGGATGCTGAGGCCCTAGAAAGAGTACAAAGTAGAACAAAGATGTCAAGACATCTGGAGATTAAATCCTATAAAGAAATATTAAAGGAACTAGGCATAGTTAGCTTAATGAACAGAAGACCAAGAGATTACTTGAGAGCAGTTTTCTTATACTTGAAGATTTGCAAGAGGGAGAGGGCATCAATTCATGTGCCATAGCACCTGAGGGTAGGACAAGTAGCATTAGGTAGAAGCACATCAGAGAGAGATCCAACTGAGGAATGAATTTCCTGATAGTAAGAACTATTATGCAATGGAACAGCTTGTCTCCTTGCATTGTGGGTGTTCCATCACATGAGATTTTAAAGAAAAGATTGGACAACCATTTATCCAAGATGATATGAGGATTCCTGACTTGGGCAGGGGTTGGACTAGAAGACCTTCAAGGTTTCTTCCAGCCTTATAATTCTTTCGATCAAAAGAATGCAGTGTATAGAAACAAGCTGAGCAAGGTTGTAATCTAGGAGGGTGCACCATCCATTATCTAGAGGTAAAGAATTCTGCACAGTAATGCCAAAAAGACATTAACCTAAGTCTGATTGTACGTGGCTATTTTAAGCAATAAGAAGGCAATTACAAAATATTAACAAAATATTAAAAGTTTTCCTTTGTGGACCTTAGCATTTTGACTTATTGAACTTCAGTAGTTCCAAAGAAAGGGACGTGGTGACTTAGTTGCTAAGACGCTGAGCTTCTCAATCAGAAATATCAGTAGTTTGGCAGTTTGAATCCCTAGCGCCACATAATGGAGTGAGCTTCCGTTACTTGTCCCAACTACTGCCAACCTAGCAGTTCGAAAACATGTAAAAAATGCAAGTATAGAATTAGGAACTACCTTTAGTGGGAAAGTAACAGTGTTCTGTGCACCTTCAGCATTTAGTCATACCAGCCTCATGACCACAGAGATGTCTTTAGATGACGCTGGCTCTTCAGCTTTGAAACGGAGATGAGCACCACCCCCTAGAGTCAGGAATGATATATGTGCCAGGGGAACCTTTACCTTTAGTTCCAAAGGCCATGAAAGTGATACCAATGGAACAAGTCACTGTTGCTAATAAAGTAAAAGGGGTGGGGGAAAAGGAAGTGGAAGCTAAGGGCAATTCATAGTAGAGATGAGACAGATTCTACAGCTCTGAGGGAAGCCATCGTGCCTGGTGAAATAAATTCCAAAACAAAAAGGTATCATAACACACTACACATTAGTGTAGCACATACATGACTATAACATTTAAACACATTCCAGTGCCAGATTGTCATATCAACCAGAAAACTGTTTTCTATTAATTTGGGAAAGCAAGATCAAAGGAAGCAGGAAAGGAAAATAGATAAGGTCATTAAGATTACTGGAATGTCCTTGGCAGAACTAAAAATTATTCCTAAAGGCACATCAAGATGGCAAGCATTCATTTGTACATCTTTCTCAGTGGCACCTACTATATTTTTCGGAGTATAAGACACACCTGAGTATAAGATGCACCAAGGTTTTGAAGAGGCAATTTTTTTAAAAGTAGGTAGGTAGGGAGAGGGAGAGAGAAGGAGAGAAAGAGAGAGAAATAGAGTAGTTAGGTAAGAAGAGAGAGAGTAGTTAGGTAGGTAGGTTGATAAAGGGATAGAGAGAAAGAGAGAGAGAGAAATATAGTAGGTAGGTAGGGTAGGGAGAGAGAGTGTGAGTAGGTAGGTAGAGGGATAGAAAGATAGACAGGAGAAGATAACAAGCAGCTGTGGCTCGTTAAGGATCTCTTCCTGCGGATAAAAGACTGATGGTGCCACGCCCTAGTTGCAGAAGTCAGCGTTTGTTCGTTAGTTCGTTCCATTCCGTTCCGTGCCTGTCCTAGTCAAGTCTCTGTTTGTTCGCAATCATCGAGAAGAAGCACTTGGATAAGTGATTTACTTTATATAAACCTGGTTTGCTGTGAGAGTTTGTTTTTGCATTTGCTGTTTAACTTTTTGCCAGAGAATTTGTCTATGTTTATTTTGGGCTCGCAGCCAGCAAAAGCCGGGACTGATAAAAATATTTCCTTTGAAGTTCTGTCTGGCTGTCGTTTCTGAACGAACAAGGTGGGGGTCAGAACAGGTAGGTAGGTAGGTAGATAAAGGGAGAGAGAGAGAGAGAGAGAGAGAGAGAGAGAGAGAGAGAGAGAGAGAGAGAGAGAGAGAAATACAGTAGATAGTTAGGGAGAGAGAGAGAGTGTATGTAGGTAGGTAGGTAGGTAGGTAGGTAGGTAGGTAGGTAGGTAGGTAGAGGGATAGAGAGAGAGAAATAGAGAGAGAGAGAAATACAGTAGATAGGTAGGTGTTTCTGCTGGCACAGCACTTGATCAATGTAATTCTCATCAATCAGTTAAAGAACTTTCCAAAAGGAAAAAAAAGTTTTCGTACCCGGCAAACCTCCCCAAAACTCCAGTTTTTCACAAAAACTGGCCCATTTTTTTTCAAAAAAGGCATGAATAACCTTTGGGGGGCTTGCAGAGTGCGCCGGGGGGAGCAAAAACGAGCAAAAATTTTGTATTAAAAAAATGGCCCCATTTTTTGTAAAAAACAAAAATTGCATGCATAGCCTTATGGAGGCTTATAGAGTGCTGCTGGGGGCTAGGGGGGGCAAAAATGGTCTGTTTTTTGCTCATTTCTGTCCTCCCCAGCCCCCTGGAGCTCTCTGAAAGCCTCCATAAGGCTATGCACGGCCATTTTGGTGAAGGGGCAGGGCTTTGAGAGGCAAAAATGCTGTATTCGATGTATAAGACGCACCCAGATTTCCACCCTCTTTTTTGAGGAAAAAAGGTGCGGCTTATACTCTGAAAAATATAAATTTCATGTGTGTCTATGTGTACCTACACAGTTTTTCTAAATGTAATATATAGCATTAAAATGAAATAGGTTTTGCTTTTCATGGATACAATATTTATGTATGTGTGTGTGTATGTGTGTGTGTGTGTGTGTGTGTGTGTGTCTGTGTCTGTGTACGTATATATTAGACACTTATTTCCAACAATTTTTCCTCTACCACCCCAGTATATTTCAGCTATTTATTATTTTACTGAGGATAGAATAACTTTTTTGCTGCTTTATAATGATCTTTATTTCAGTTTTCTCTATGCTTTTCAAGAAAAAAAAGTAGTTCCATTTGATCTCACACTGAATTTATACGATGTACTTCAAAGACAGACATGCTAGGTTTGAGTTTTTCGTGATTAGCAATGGTGTTTGAATTTCACAACACAGAAGGGAAAGGTCTACAAGTGGCAAATGTATCTGAAGTCCCTGTTCAGCATGCATCAGTATAAAGTTACTGCCCTCTGTCATTTCACTTGAAGAATTATCAAGTACTGAGCCATGACACAGCACAGGCAACGAGGAAGGGTCCTAAAACTCCACAAATAAACCCACGTGGAAAAAAATCACAAAAGCAGAATAATAGCTCAGTTAAGATGCAATAAGGCAATTTAAGGACCATATTAGTAATATCATCTTGACAAATGAAACACTTTAAAGGAAACAGAAATGGTTAAGAAAGGATATTGACCTGTTGGAATATTGTTTTTCAAAAAAATCACTTGTAGATCTGGAAAAACATTAAGTACATATTACTTGTAGAGTAAAAAAGGAGAGGTTTTTTTTTAAAAAAACCTACTTATTCTGTGCATGATTCTGCCACCACATTTTCAGAATATTGTCGACATGTTAGAAAACATTCAGATTAGGATGACAAAGATTATAAAGGGGCTTGACAATAGGCTAAAGAAATTTAGGATGTTCAGATTGGAAAAAAAAGTTCTGGGAGAATATATGATATCCATATTAAGGGATATTTTAAAAAAAGAATTAGTCAAAAATTAGGACCAGAAGTTATAAACTGAGCTACCTAGATTTCATTTAAATGTTTTTATTGTTGTTTTATTTGCTGTGAGCCGCCCAGAGTTCCTAGGGAGTGGACGGCATACAAATACCATTAAAGTTTGAAAGTTTGAAAGTAAATATAAGAAAAATATTTCTGTCGGGAAACACTGTACAATAGTGGAATGATCAATCTATGGAGAGAAAAGTTCTTCATCTCAGAAGATTTTAAACAAGAGCCTGTACAACTATCTCTTGAGGATGATTTTGTTGGTTTTACTGCAGATTGAAAGTGGTTTGGATTTAATAATCATGTCGGTCTCTAAACTCCATAATTCTGATTCTGTGATTGATGAATCATAACTAATAAAATACACAGTAAACATAGTATGAAAAAAATGAATGTTTTTGTGTGCATGACTACTTTATTTGCATGCAAATAAATTATGCATTTAAAAAGTCTGTTCTCCTGAATGCCAATAAATGGAGAAAATAATAAAAACTCTATGAACATAGGCAACATAAACAGCCAATTAAAAATTTGACACAGTATGCAAGTGGTCTTTCTCAAATATTCTCTTTTCATTTCCTATGGGTTTTTTAAATGCCACAGTGAATATATTAAAATGTCAATACATTTTCTCTGGCTTGCATGATTAAAAAACAAATTTTAATGCACATTATAAAAATGGGAAATAATCCACAGTTTTAGCTTCTGCAAGCTGAACGGGGACTGTAGTTATCTTGACTAAATTCCAAAGTATGGTATCCTTTTTACATAGGATGCCAATGCAAATCTGCTTACTTTAAATACCAGTCAGAAAGAGAAATTCACTTGTAACTGTTTTTTTCCCTACAAAAATGTACCATCATTTGACTCCATTCAGTTTCTGGATATAGAGATGTCCAGTGTCAACGCAAGGTACTATATTAAAACTTAATCCTTACAATTTTGGAATAACTTTCATGTAATTATAAAACAGAATTCTTAGCTTTAATATTCCTTCTCTATCCATAACAAATCATATCATCAGTGAATGTGGGCAAACAAGAATGAAATTCAATCCAGGTGATAGGGAAATACCATGAGTAGATTGTCCATATTAAAAAGACAGTATGCCTTCAAAAGAAATAGAATCTACTTGGAGGTTCCCATTGATTGGTGCAGTAATAATCTATCCTAGACTGTTTTCCAATTGCAAGTTAAGTTTTCTTTTCTTAAGCAAACCCTGATTAATTTTTTCTAATGAAAAATCATTGTCAACTATCAGACTAACATGTCTTAGAAATTAAAAACAGTACAGCTAAAACCAAGCTTTTACAAAAGTTAATTTTCAACATTTAACTTGGAATGTACAGATTGGATCAACTTTGCAAGAGCTGGGCTACTCAAGAACAATAATTAGTTAAACCATCTCATCATGAAATCTGGCACCTTTCCTCATTCCAGTTCCCCCCATAGTAGCAATGACTTTTCTGTGTGGAATGAGTGGCTGAGACACTGGCCCAGGCTCCAAGATTCCAGGGGCAAAAGTAAGAACAACAGAGTCTGATACTGCCCTACAAATGGCCTCTCAAAATTAACTCTCTCGCTTAGAGAGGGCTGAAAGCCCTATGAAGCGGTATATAAGTCTAACTGCTATTGCTATTGCTATTTCAAATACTCCCCTTCTTCCACTGAGAATGATTCATAGTCTAGGGGCATTATGCTAACAAATCTATTTCATTACCTTTCAAAATCAGATTAAACTAAAATACTAAAGCTGTTTAGCATCTAACATTATATTATTTAAAAGAACTGTAGACTTGGTTCCAAAGTGACTGCTCCAGGGAACACAACTAGTGTCTCAGAGCCATAGCCAGTGACAAAATGTTGGGAATATCTCCACTGATAGAATCAACCAAGGCATTCCAGCTGCCCAGCTCAAGCAAGCAGGTACTTATATTGGGCAACAATAATATAGGAAGATGCTATATGCTGTCATTATAGTGACAATGGCAAAGGCATCAATAATTACTGCATGGAAGAAGGCAATCATAAACCACTCCTGTTCTTCTCCCAGGAAGACTGTAGGGATGGAAAATATAAAATTATTGATAATATAGTAATGGATGATGGGTCCCTCATGTCAGATGGCACTTAATATGCTAATGAAGAAGAGCTTACAATCTTTTGGACTATTAATGGTATTTATGATGTGGCTATTGGGACATCCAGTTGTCAACGCTGCCACAGGAGAAAAGAAAATCTAAATAATCAAAGACAGACTCATGGTGGGAACCGAGAATGTAAGAAGCATGAACACAGTAAACCTCAGTATAATGAAAGATTAATTAAATTACTACGAATTGACATCTTAGAGATTGGTGAATTGAGAGGGGATTTTTTATGTTCCATCAGAAGGTCAGTGTTTATTACACAGGATATGAAAAATAAAGACAAAGTGGTATTGCTTTTATAGTTAGGAATGAAATAACAAAAACAGTAATTGGCTATAAGGTCATTAGTGAGGACTGAAAAATATCAATTATACTTCATGGATAACCCTTTATTATGACAATCATCCAGATTTATGTAGCAACCACTGATACAGAACAAGAGAGGTTTGATGAGTTTTATCATCAAGTTCAATTTGAAATTGACAGAACATGCAAGCAAGATGCAAACAAATCTCTTTGGTGAGAAAACAAAACTGGCTACCTAGCTTTCTTTAAATACCGCTACAAAGCCTTATGCTGCCAGATAAAGACAGAATGCACCAATTACCATTGCAAACAGGAAAAAGAGTTTTTAAACTCGAAATCCACCCAAGCCTTCTATAATTTCTATAACGCCAAACTTAAAGACTCTAAAACGATCCCACCCCTAAAAGAGCCTAACGGGGAAGACTGTAACGATGAAGCTGTTAAGGCAAAGCAAGCAGGTGCGCAGGGGGAAAACTGGTGATAACAAAATGTGAAACCCACCCCTGACCTGAAGGAATAGCTTAGGGACAGTTATTGATCGAGAAAAACCTTCTCTATGTTTACTATGGGTCAGCATCAACTTGACAACATATCTTGTCTGTTTATCTACCTATCAATATATCTATCTAGTCATTTGCACATGATTATCTAAACTATGATGATTATGCTGAGATTATTGTATTCTGTATGATCATAAACAACTTATAATTTATGGCAAAATATTCCCATGGCAGATAGAATACTGAAAAATGAGTTATACAAATCTGAGCTTCCTAGAGGCCTTAAATATCAATCTAAAATACATGGAACAGTGATCACTAGCGTCTATTACTTTCGCTGCAGCCTGGTAACTTGCAATTTATATTTTCTGGGTAAACTGAAATACATTCAGTAAATACATACTATGCATGACTTTGGAACATTTTTTACCCAAAACACTAAGACAGCTTAACCAATAGTCTAGAGCTGTCTGTGGACATAATTATTATATTCATAATTGTTAATTATTAAACTTTAGTAACAGATTGCTATAAATCAGAAAGCACTCCAACTATGTAAGTGTACAATTATGATAGAGAAATGAATGCAATATATTATTTATGGAACATTTCAAATAGTAATTTAGATTTATATAAACTGTATCTATTATACATACATACATTCATATATGTGTGTGTGTATATATATATATATATATATATATATATATATATATATATATATATATATATATATATATATATATATATATATATATATATATATATATATATATATATATATATATATATATATATATATATACTATAAACATCCAATCAATCTTTCTACTTTCAAATAAGATATGACATAGCATACTGCAGAACCGGACTGCTGTTTTTAAATATGTGACCTGTATGATTGATAATGCAATTGAAACACTGTAGCATTGCTTTCCACCATGGATCTGGTCCCAACAATCAAATACCTTCTGACCATAATAAATAGCTAATATTTATAATCTCCAAGCATCTGCTAATCATAAAGATGTTCAGTTTGGTTGTGTCACTACATAGGAGCATGTTTCATAGCTGAATATCCACAGAGATTTTATGCAAGCATCTTTTAAAAATATTTCTAGCTTCTTGGACATGCTATCATTCCTTTTCTTGCTTGTCGTGCCCACCATATCTATAAGCTCCATCTTGGCTTGTAATCATTTTGAATTAGCATAAAATAATGTTATATGATCTCTATCCAAATATTCCTGATGGATGAATTTGCACTTTTTGACTGTTTTTGACTATACGCCCATTTGAAATATCAAGAGCATCATTATCATAATTCTCTAGGGACACGTGTTCCTGAACCGGACACTTCCAGTTTCTGTCAGCTTTCCCTTGGGTTTAATTAAAAAGTTGTTTCTTTCCTTTTTGATGTTCATCATATCTTAACTGTCAGCATGCTTATTCAATTATGCACACTACATTCTCTGAGCACATTCTGTCAGTTTGGCAAGAATAGGCATAAGGATCTACTAGCAGAACTCTTGGTGATTTGTGATAAATCAGAAAGAATACCTTGCTCATAACTGTTAATCAACAGAATGAATCTCCCTCCCAAATTATATTATTGAAAGAAAAAAAATCTATGAGTGATTGCATTGTTTATTGCCAAATCTATGGATTTTAGTGGGAGTATTTGCAATATTTCTTCTTAAAAATATTGTGTGAGCTTTGGTTGATGGAGTTTTAATTGAAGAGGTTTTTAAAAATGAATATTTTGCTTTGGTTCAAATTAAAATTAAAGAGGAAGAAATAAAACATGGGAGGATTATAAGTGAACAGTCTAAAAATGGCACAAAAAGCTACGAGAGAGAGAGAAAAGAAAGAAGACATGCATATTTTACCATGTTTGTGGGGTCATGCTAAAATATTTCTGACATGAATATAATAGAAAGGTGACTCTTCCAAAAAGATCAATATATCATTCAAGTACACAAAATATACAAAATATATTTGTCCAGAACATTGAAAATATTTTAACAGTCTTAAAAATATATCACTGGACTGTTGGTGAATCCAAAGGTGATTGCTGGGTATTCAATTTTGCCATACCTGGTATCAAATTCCAATTAATATTCATGGCTCTTATTCATAAATGCCTCTGAATGCCAACTTTATAAAATGCACCGAGTTGTGAATGAGGGGAGATTTATTACAGATGGATCTGTATTCAAAAGCCATCTAGTGCATCTTAATAAGCTCTCCTCTGTCTTCATGTCTGCCTTCTGATACGGTAACTCCCCAACACCCAGCATCAATGATAATGATTAGAAAGCGGGGGGGCTTGATTAAAAATTTTATACAGAGCAACAAAAATTTTCATATAATGCAAAAATAGTATTGTAATTTTTTTTTATTTCAACATAACTACAATTTACAAATATAAATTGTAACTGTTGCCAAACATCAAAAGTTTGATCACGTGACCATGAGGATGCTGCAACGGTTGCTAAGTGTGAAAATGGTCGCTAAGTGTGAAAAATAGTCATCAGTCACTTTTTACAATGCCATTGTAACTTTGGTCACTAAGCCCATTATACCAGTGTTTTTCAACCTTTTTTGTGCAAAGGCACACTTTTTTCATGAAAAAAATCACGAGGCACACCACCATTAGAAAATGTTTAAAAAATTTAACTCTGTGCCTATATTGACTATATATAAAGTAATTTTCCCACGGCACACCTTACACTATGTCACGGCACACTAGTGTGCCACGGCACAGTGGTTGAAAAACACTGCATTATACCACCTTTCTTGCCACAGTTCTTAAGTGAATAACTGCAGCTGATAAGTTAGTAAGATAAGTGATCTGTGATAAGAGCCTGGAGGAAACACTTTGTGGCTTTGAGGTGGATAGAAGCTACTTGAGATCGATCAATCAATCAGTCTCAAGACATGGAAACTCTGGAAAGAGTGCAGAGAAAAGCAAGAAAGATGATTAGGGGACCAGAGGATAAAATATATGAAGAACAGTTGCAGGAATTGTGGATTTCTAGTCTATAGAAAAGAAGATCTAGGAGTGACATGATGGCATTCTTCCAATATTTGAGGGGCTGCCCCAAAGAAGAAGGGGTCAACCTATTCTCCAAAGCCCCTGAAGGACAAGAAGCAATTGATGGAAACTAACCAGGGAGAGAAGCAACCTAGAACTAAGGAGAAATTTCCTGACAGTGAGGACAATTAACCAGTGGAACGGCTTCCCTCCAGAAGTTTGGGTGATCCATCACAGGAAGTTTTGAAAAAGATAATGTACAACAGTTGCCTGAAATGGTATCAGGTCTCCTGCTTGAGCATGGAGTTGGACTAGATGACCT
The DNA here is from genome assembly GCF_051295495.1 of Thamnophis sirtalis. NCBI lineage: Eukaryota > Metazoa > Chordata > Lepidosauria > Squamata > Natricidae > Thamnophis > Thamnophis sirtalis. The sequence goes on along the minus strand of NW_028261389.1, from coordinate 35,650,754 downwards.
CCAGCTCTGGTATTCTGCATTCTTCTCTAAGAAAGACAACAGGGGTTGGAAAGTCCATTTAGTGGCTTGCAATGGCCATTGCAACCCTCATTCCATAATGTCGGTGTTGCAACTGTTGACCAGGGCTCTGGTCAAATCAGAATTAGCAATAGCAATAGCAGTTAGACTTATATACCGCTTCGTAGGGCTTTCAGCCCTCTCTAAGCGGTTTACAGAGTCAGCATATCGCCCCCACAGTCTGGGTCCTCATTTCACCCACCTTGGAAGGATGGAAGGCTGAGTCAATCTTGAGCCAGTGAGATTTGAACCGCTGAACGGCAGATAACAGTCAGCTGAAGTGGCCTGCAGTACAGCACTCTAACCACTGTGCCACCTCGGCTCTATGAGCCAGAATTGAGCTGGAGGGGACCTTGGAGGTCTTCTAGTCCTTACCCCCCTCAAGCAGGAGATCCTATCCATTTTAGACAAGTGGCTGTCCAGTGCCTCTTCTTAAAATTTGCTGCCCGATGCTGCGGCTGAGGTGAAGCCGCCAAAGCTTCCGCCAGCACCCCTGCCCAGCTGAGGTGTTCCTAGCGGAGGGGGAGGAAGGGGAGGCGCCGCCGCCACGCTGAAGCTGCCAAAGCACAGCACTCCTGCCTGCCCAGCTGAGATGTTCCTAACGGAGGAGGGGGAGGCACCGCCATGGCGCCTCCCCCTCGTCCCCCTCGGCTTGGAGCACACCTCAGCTGGGCAGGCAGGGATCCTGGGCTTTGGCGGCTTCTTTTAATATTTAAAAAATATTAAATTAAAAAAATAAAAGAAAAAAACCCGGCTATGGAGGGCATCCCAACCGGAGCTCCCCCCGCCTAGCTGCATTGTGCACACGCACGGGCATTCCAGGAACCTGGCGTGGTTTTTTTTTTTAAAAAAACCACCATCCGTTCATGGCTCTTCCCGCCCGGATGCCCATCCACCCGCTCACTCGCCCCGCCCGTCACTTACTCTGAGTTCGGAGAAGCGGTGGCCCCAGGTGGCTCTTTTCGTGGAGGCTTTCCCACGGCTTGTCCGGAAGTGGGGCTGGAAAGGCGAGCTCGCTCCCCCGCCCATCCGCCCGCTCACTCGCTACGCTACCCCGCCCATGCGAGCGGCAGCGGATGGGCGGGGGAGCGAGTCATAGAAGGCACCAAAAATAAGCGGGATCTTTTGGGAATGGCCCAGGACGCGGGAAAAATTATGAGAAGGCGTGCCTGTCCCACCAAATGCGGGACGTCTGGTCACCTTATGTTTGCATCAAATTCATATGACCAAAGACTATTTACTTGCTGTGCAGGTCTGTTCAACAGATTTCCTGAATGTTATGGGATTAACCTCCCTCCCACCCCCAAAAGAGAAGGACTGCAGGCTAAAGGGAATTTGTTTCCATTATCAAGTGAGGAGGTACCAGTTCCTCCACAACATACATGTTGTGTGCTACATATTCATAGAAGCAGGATAAAGGAATTTTGGAAAAGATACATTAATATTAATCAGTCCTTTGATTAAGTCAGTAGAGAACTACATCATAAGATGAATATGAAGACATATCAATAAACCAAAATCATAAATCTGACCCTGGGCTTCCACCACCCCCTCCACCCCCACACATTGCAGCGTAATACCTTTTGCTATATCCTCTGCTCTGTAAAGCCATAATTTTCCATATTATGATAAGATCCAGGTTTTTTGGTATATCATTCAAAAGTTTAAACAATATTGATGTAAAACTACATTAAGAAATATAAGGATATTAATTTAAGAAAAGTCCATATCATTTAACTAAATCTTGCCTCCCTCATTTTATGTTTCCAATTCAATGTGGATAATAATTAACACCTTTAAACATTTTCTGAAGTATCCAGTAAATGTATTAAAAAAATCTTTAGTTAAATAAATCTCATATCAATATCATAAAAACATTTTTAGTATTTCTGTAGCCATTTATCTACAGATTGAGGAAATTGCAACTCTTTATTCAAGAATTCAAACAGATAAGTATAACTCATCTTACTGATATTCTTTAAATGTTTATTTTTAAAAACCATGTAGAATCATCCAAACATGTTCCAACTCTATAGTTATTCAGGAGTTTTGGACATTTGTTATGCAGTAGGACTAAGCTGTGAAATCCAAGGATCTGTAAGCTATTCTTTCTTCACCTGAATTAAGAGACATGAACTATATTGGTGCTTCATGTGTTCTTTTTTATTCACAGCCCTGAGGCTATAACCAATTGATCTGCTTTTATAAACTTCTATAACATTTTATAGCCTTTACATTTTCCTAAACAGTCTTCTTAACTTTTAATTATTCTACTTTCACTGGCTTACAGTTTTAAGGCAATCTCACAGTAAATAAATACCCAAATAAATGTAGTCATCTTCAAGACCCATTGCTTGGAACAAATCAGACTCAACTGATGCCATTAGGACAAGTGCTATTTCCTCTGGATCTATGTGACTGCATTGTACATCTTCTCATAAATGTCACTAATGGATATTATCAACATTCACCACCTGCTATTCACAACCAACCCCAAATTGGTGATTAACAGCATATACCAGCTGTTGTCAAGATATACTGGGGGGGAGAGTAAAATGTCAATATTCTTTCTTTTCTGACATGGACATTAACATAAATGCAGAAAAATGCACTAGAAACTGTCCACATATAATTGTTCCAGTATTAACAATGGGGGTAATGATTCTATACACACTTGAAAGTATTCCTATATTCTTAGCTTATCTTGAATGAATTAATGCAGCTGCCTAAGAAGTTGTTTCCATGGTTACACTGGAGACTTTCTAAATATAGTTCATGATGTAACTATCTAAACTAGGGTGCAGAACTGAGGTAAACCTCTGTAGGAAAACCTCATTTTTTTGCACGATGTTCAAATTTTTTATAAATGCTATTAAAAAAAACATTTCAAAACTTCTTACATCTTTAAGTTGTGCAATTTAGAACTCCATCTTTTCTTTTTGTTTTACAAATTAGATACATAAAAACTGCCTTTACATTTTTGTAATGTTTAGGTGAAATTACATCTAGCAATGCATTCTTCCCCTCTTAAGGAAAAAGATTAAAGATGTAACCTGGTTATAATTCCTGTTTTCACTTATAGTTCAGCTTCTTGTATAAAAATGCACATATTTTCTATCACTCATTTATCACAATTATTACTACTGAGGTATTGTCAGCCAAATAGGAAAAATAATTAAACACAACTGTATAACTTTCTGTCTATTTCTTAGAAAAACAAACTAGATTGTTTTTCTTTTCTTTTCATTCCTTCCTTCCTTCCTTTCTTCCCTTCTTCCTTCATTTCCATCATCCCAACAACATTTACCCCTAATCCCATATAAGAAAAAAGAATTTTTGGCATAATAGCAATAGAATTTAGACATATACCACTTTACAGTTTACAGAGTCAGCATATTGCTCCCAACAGTCTGTGCCTTCATTTAACTGACCTCAGAAGGATGGAAGGCTGAGTCAACCTTGACCTAGTCAGGATTGAACTTCTGGCAGTGCATAGTCAGCCTGCAATACTGCATTCTAACCACTGTACCACCAGGGCTCATTGGAATTCACCAAATTGCAGCTTGTGATCGGTTTTTGTATGAGAAACCTGGAGGAGAATCATCTTTCTCTTCCAGCTTACTCAAAACCAGAAGTTCCATCTGGGGATGTTTTCTCAGGATGGAAAAACAGCCCTGCTTAGCATCCTTAGATGCTGGACAAATACCAAATATAAATGTAGTCTGAAGAAGAAAGTATGAGTAATTGAGGCAGCAAAGGAACACAAACTAACATTGAAAACAAATCATAAATAATTTAAATGTAAACTTGTTGATTTTTTTAAATAAATATAACACATTCTTAAAAGAACCAGAAGATTAGAATCTAATATATGTAGTTTATTTTTATAATGTCTCTATGGAAAACCTCATAATCACAAGGCTCTTAATTTTGTTATTATTTTTTCTGAATAAAATAACATATATATTATTAAAGTGTGATATAGTAATAAAAATAGAATGTGATATTTTACTAAAATATGAAATATTATTTACTACATGATCATATTACAAATGGATAGTTCTGTCTATCAAACTTATTTTGTGAATAATAATTAGCACATAGAGAAGAATTACTTAACACAAATAAAATAAGAGTTGGAAAAGACCACTTAGGTCAGTAAATTCAAGCCCCTCTTCTTGATCCTGGACAAGACTTAGGAATTAATTATTTTAATTTCACAGTTTTTATGAAAAGTTCAAGTGAAAGACAATTGAAATTCCAAAAACGTATTAAATTACACTAAGATGTCATAATTCATTTAAAATATATAAACATTTAAGTATAAAAGAGCAAATAAACAATATTCCTACAGGCAACTTTCTTCAACAGCTCATCTTAACACCATTGACACAAATATGCTTTCATAGATAGAATAAGCATCATAACCGCAAGATGCTTCAAGTAGCCCAGCTCTTATTAATGGTTTAATATATTTCCTTTTTATTAAATGTTTCAGAAGACATTTTAATGCCATGGCAAAAATCAGTAAAGCCACGCTTGATTGCTGCATATTCTTAACTAAGGTTCCATTCCTGGACTAATAGCACTTCTCATCCTCAAAACATTGTTCCTTTACCTGACTCCAGGAAGCAAAATGTGAAAAAGGACAAGCCTCAACCTGGTATTGGGTCATGGAAGTTTAAGATAGGTAGGAACAGTCAAGTTCCAGCAGCAAAAATCTTCAAAGAAATAAATTTTACAAGGGAAAAAGAAAGCAATAACACATTACTCTTTCTGGATATCCTCATCAGTAGAGGATACAATGGCAAACTTTATCAAAAAGCAACCCACCAAGTGCTCCATTACCAAAGTAACAACCCAACCTCACACAGGAGAAACTGTGTAATAGCATTACTCAGACAAGTACAAATGCACTGCAGCAATCCAGAAGAGTAGAAAGGGGAAACAAATAACCTATACAACATCTTCTAACAAATGGATAACCACACAATTTTATCAAAAAGTGCCTGGCCACTCAATCCATTACATCTGTGAAAAGAGAAACACTAGTATTCATCAAAAATATCTCAGAAACAATCAATAGACTACCACAACCACAGGGGATCACTATAGCATACAAACTAAAGCCCTCCAAGTAGTCTGAGAAATAAAAACAGAAATTATCTACAACATAGAAATAAGTCCTAGAACATTTACTGTGTATGACAGATAGGCAGAAGACTAACAGAGTGCATCTAGCAATCAGAAGACACAAGAAAACTCCTTGATCTCACATAGACAGACTCAACCAAGGTTTCAATTAGGAAACCTTTAGCATCTTAGAACAATCAAATCCAAAAAATGCTGAAGAATTCTTGGAAGTTTGAGATTCAAACAAATGAACAAAGTCAATGAAACGATTGGTCCATTGTGGGAGAAAATGGCAAGAAGCAAGAAGCAACAGGGAGAAAACAGAACTAATTCATTTTTTGCATCAGTCTTTACACAAAGGGAAAAATACAGTCCAACCTATCAAAAACAGCACCACAAAAAATAAATTAGGAACACAAGTTAAAATAGGGAAGAAAAAGGTAAGTGACCACCTCTCCACCCTAGACAAGTTCAATTCCCCAGGACCAAATGGATTACACCCCAAGGTTCTAAAGGAATTGGCAGGTGTGAATTCAGAACCACTGAACTATATCTTTCAAAGATCCTGGAGCACTGGGGAACTGCCAGAGGACTGGAAAAGAGCTGATGTAGTTCCCATCTTCAAAAAAGAGGGAAATAGACCAGGAAACTATAGACCTATTGCCTGACCTCTGTACCTGGGAAGATTCCAGAAAAGATAATCAAGCAATGAATTAGTGAACCCCAAGAAGCCAACAAAGTAATAATCAAAAGCCAACATGGGTTTGTCAAAAACAGATCATGACAGACAAATCTTATTGCATTCTTTGACAAAGTGAGAAAATTCGTGGACCAGAGGAATGTGGGTGGATATAATTTACGTGGACTTCAGTAAGGCATTTGATAAAGTATACCATAACCTATTACTTGATAAGATAGAAAATTGTGGGTTAGACAGCATAACCACCAGATGGATTTGTAACTGGCTGACCCACTGCACTGTTTTCCTCAAAGGAACTGCATCTACATGGAGGGAAGTATGCAGTGGGGTACCCCAAGGCTCTGTTTTAGGTCCAGTACTCTTCAACATATTCATCAATGACTTGGACAAAAGGATAGATGGGGAACTCATCACATTTGCAGACAACACCAAGGTGACAGGAAGAGCCAACACTCCAGAAGATAGGCTTTGATACAGAAGTATCTTGATAGACTTGAACATTGGGTGCTATCTAACAAAATGAAATTCAATGGTGAAAAAAGTAAGATTCTACATTTAGGCAAGAAAAACGAAATGCACAGGTACAGTATATGTGGTACCTTGCTCAATTGTAGTAACTATGAGAGGGATCTTGGAGTCCTAGTAGGCAACCATTTAAATACAGCCAGCAATGTGCTGCAGCTGTCAAAAAGCCAACACAGTTCAAGGCTGCATAAACAGAGGGATAGAATCAAGATCACGTGAAGTGTTAATACTATTTTATAATGCCTTGGTAAGGCCACACTTGGAATACTGCATTCAGTTTAGGTTGTTGTACTATTTTAAGAGTTTTATACCTTTATTTTGGAAAAGATGGGCTGAAAAAACAAGCCAGTATAAGTTATGATCATCTGGTAAAGAATATTACAGAAAAAATATTCGGATTCCCACTGAATTGGAAGCTGAATAAGATAATAGATTCAGATGACAGAGGTAATACCTTGTGGTGTCTTCACAGGCTTTTGAATCTCCGAATCCCAAGTAAAAGAAGAGAATCATCTGCAATCTAAACTCTGCCACATGGGCCATTCTTTCACTTATACCACCTATCTAATTAAAATGGCCAGGGAGGAAAAGGGCAACTGGATCTAAGCTGTAATGAATGTGAGATAAGGGGAGATGCCAGAAGTCCTTAAAGAGACACTGGTTCAACTGCTCCTTAAGAGGTCAGGCATAGATGCAATGTAATTGGACAACTACCATGCTACTTCTAACCTTCCATTTTGGGAAATGTTTATTAATAAAGTGGTGTGGCTACAATTATAAAGGGCTCTGCAGGATACTGATTTCAAGCTTCCACATTTAAGTTAAATTCTTATTTATTTTTTAACTTAGAAAAAAGGCTGTTATTGGAAGACTTGATAAAAAAAATAATAGGAAAGGAAGTTGGAATCATCCAACAAATCTAAATATTCAAAGCAGATAAAGGGACATTTTTGCTTATATATATATATTTAAACAATGAGGTTCACTAGACTATCCCTAATTCAGTACCCAATGACCTGAATAGTTTTAAAAAGGAAGTAAATAAAATTATAGAGACTAAAACAATAACTGACCATTAATCATGATCAATAGATGTGTGAGGATTGGTTCTAATCCAATTTGAACTGTCATCTTGATTTAGATCATCAGTTCAGTCCTATTCAATGATTTAAAACAATTTAGAGTATTGGGTGACTTTTGCACTTTTCTGAAACATCAAACTAGTTTGGAGACATTAGATTTGATTCAATTGTCTGACTCAATTCAGAAAGTCAACTTGGTAAGAAATAAATCAAATCAACCTTGAACTGAATCTCTGAACTGAAGTTTCACACTGCCATAATGACTATATTCTTTCACTGTTACAATTGTCAGTTAAAGAACTTTTTTTTACAGTTTATGGGCTCCTACAGTTTGTGGCAACTGTAGTAAGAGAATATTCAACAGGTAGGTATTCAAAGATAGGTTTTAGACTGATCTAGTGATCTATTTTATGTATCTACTTCCTAAAAACCTATTGCACTTTAAAACAATAAAGCTAGGAGAATTGATTTTATACTTTTCATACATCCCAAATAATAATAATTGGCAATTCATATATAATTTTAATTGTTCTCAAACACAGAAGCATAACTTTATGGTTTTCTATTCAGAAGTGTTTTTAAAAAATCAACAGAAACTAATTAAGATAGTATAACCAATTACACAAATATTGTATGCTCACTAAACTTTTCAATCATTTCATATCAATTTCTGCCCATTGAGTTATGTTAATGTTTAATCAGGGTCTTTTTAAAAGCAGTTGTTTCTTTAGTTTAAAAAAAGCAATACATTAGATGGTATTCTGACATCACACAAGTTTCCTTTTCAATCTTTAGGCATTGAATATCATTCTTGCAACTCCACCCAAATTATTTCCCTCCAGAAATAAATTAGAAAATTTGTGCATCCATAGAAGGTATTTACTGTGGAACCATGTCTCATTTATGCAGGATATAGATTTATCAGTGGAACTGCTTGCCTTTTAAGTTGTGGGTGCTCAAAAACAATAGGTTTTTAGAAGAGATTGGATATCCATTGGCTACCCATTTGTCTGAAATGGCATAAGAGTTTCCTGCCTAAGCAGGGGATTGGACTAGAAGACCTCCAACTGAATCATTCCAACTCTGTTATTCTGACATCACTTTTCCTTGTAACCTTGCTATGTTCTCTCATTTTTGTTCTGTCAACCTTTTTTTTAAACCTAAAAGGAAAATAATGGCTTCTGACTTCACAGTATCTGTTTCTGTCTGTTTCTTTGTGGTTATATACAAACTACATGAATAAACTTTTCACTGTACCTATTTTTTAAAAAAAATAAATGATGTAACATATACTTAAAAGCCATTCCATTTCATTTTAAAAAAATCACAGAAAATAGCATGTCTGAAAAAAATAAGGTTTTGTTTTTTAAAGAAGATTATGCACCATTCAGTACTTATGAAGCTGAGTAGGGGGTATTTAGAGTCATTATATCAACCCAACCTATCACAAAGGTTTGTTTTGATGCAGAATATAGCACAACGGAGATTTATATAAAGGTGGCGTATAAATCTAAAAGTAATAAATAATATTTTGAAGTGAAGTTTAATGTTTTTATAAAGTTAATTTAAATACTTATAACAATACCACAGTGAAGCATTTGAAACAAAAATAGAGAGTAAAGTTTCTGCATTCCTGTAGGAACAAAGCCATATATTTATAAGGTATACAGTATAACCAAAAGCTTTCCACTAGAAAGCTGGGATACAGGAGGAAGAATTTTTAGCCTCTCCTTTCTAACCACATATGCAACAGAAATATTATTAAAATCTATATAAAATTAAATATTTGGAGTACAAGTAGCCTGAAGACTAAGAGCTGACAATGACTAAATGTTTCAATCTAAGTATGCTTAAGTTTCTTATTATTATTTGATGGATTCCCCATTCAGTAGAACTAATGAAATTGTCAGCATTAAGCAGAAATGAAACGTAATTTTATCTGGAAAAAAATAGAATTACAGTCATTAGAAATTAGAAAAGTAGGCAAGCTAGATTTTTTATAAGGGTGTCCATATGAATTGGTGTCTGCACATACAGTATATAATCACAGTTAAATACACTTTGGGATAAAATTTAGCATCTTCTTAAAAATTGTACTTTTTAAAATGACTAAAAATAGCATCCATTTTTGATTGTATCTTCTAGATTAATACAGTACCAGGACATTCATTTATTTTTAGATATTATTGCATCAGTTTATTCCTTTAGCTTTGAGGCTGCATTTGTGGAAACATTTTAATTTTTATTGTGATTATGTACACATTTTATTAGCATTTCATTATGCCAATATGGCTCAGATATCCACATGATTTTACTATGTGGTTGTTTCATGAAACATACCTAAATTCTTTTAAGTTTCTCTGGATTAAACTCAGTGGGCCCTATATACCGGTACATTGAATTTTATAATTACTTTTGATTATAATTCAAAACCTAAATTAAAATGTTATCCTTATTTTTTTTAAAGGTCTTTGGATAAGTTTTGGAAATCCCAAAACAAAAAGGCAAACATTCAAATATAGAACTTTGGATATTGTCAAGCAATAAAATGCTTTTATTATGCAATATTGGTTTTAATACAGAAAAGCTAGCTAAAGTCCTTTATTCTTTTAAATCCAGAAATGCTATAGCATTTCCCTCACTCCTATTAAACAATTACATGAATCATAGGGATATAGAGGTTTTGCATGTTGTATTAACAATAATATATCCATAATAGTTAGCAAATTTTGAAGAATAGATCTGTATATTGTACGTCTATGTAAAATTTGTATATGGAAATTTTCAACTGAATTATTATTTGACCTTCCATTTTATTAACTGTTAGTTATGATCAGAATATCCCAGCCAAAATAATTGACTAATAAATTAGATCTTTATTTGATAATGTTTAAAGAACTCAGATTTTTTTTTTATAATTAGACGGGAGGACAACTGATTTAGAAATAAAGATTTCTTGGGAATATATTTCAATTCAGATAATAAAATACATTTAAA